>NC_045749.1:18894334-18901442 GCF_008692095.1 Etheostoma spectabile | reverse complement strand
CCAAAAGGCTCCGACACAGCAGGATTCATCCGCAGCCTCTGCACTGGTTCATTTATAGGGAAGTCATTTTTGTTTTCGGACTGCCCGATCTCTCCAAGACTGGAATGGTTGACGAGTCGATTCGAAATATCTATCTATCTATCTATTCACTTGTACCCGTTAAAAGGATTGTATAATAAGATACTTTAACTTTATGGTCTAACTTTATTTTTTTTAAACACAAACGACTACTACTCAGACATTTCACCATGAAAAGAATAATAATAATTCTACCAGTTCAATATATACTTATATTAAATAGACACACAAACCAGAAACTTTAGTAATATGTCTTTGAAATAAAGCCCAAGTAGCTTAAATGTTATAACATATGAACTCAGCAATACAAATACATATAATTATTGTAAAGTAGTAATGGTTTTTTTTTTAGGACAACTAGGAGAAAGTGCTTGCCGTTAATTCTTGTGACTATGTTCATAGCATAGACCGAAATATGATTGATATTGATCAGAAAACTGAGTGAAAGATACAGCATGGACGTAAATACTGTGTTGTGCTACCCTGCAATACTGGCTTACACTAACCCTATGCTGTCTGCATTTTCTGTGTCTCCCATTTACAAGTATCTGTCTACAATGCAGCAATCCTGTCACGTACAATGTTCTGTCACGTAAATGTCGTAGACCTTTTAAATATTCTTTTGCAATCAGTACAAATTGTATGATCTGTATTTTCAGATGAATCTGTATCCGCAAACAGAAGCATAGTTTTACAGTGCGTGGTCTGGAATCCCTGTCGTAGTTAACATTATGCCACAATGTATTTAAGAAACGTCATATGTCCTGCCATGGAACTTACATTCAACCTGGTGCATATCATGTGGACATTTGGAGTTTGTGGTTGTGTTTGTGTGTGTGTGTGGTGTGTGTGTGGGTGTGTCTTCCTTTCCGGTCAGCAGAAGTCAGTTGCCTCCACCACCTGCAGTAGTTTGGGCAAGACAGTGATTAATATAACCTTAACAGACATATGTTCATCTTTTCCATGGCTGGTGCAAGAAACCTACCATAAATTACCTGACCAATCTTCATATCTACTTTTTTTTAGATGAGTTACTGAGTCTGGATGGGTCTAACCCAGCTCATCCTGCCCTTCACTTGGGCCCCAGTTTGACAGTCACATTGGTTTCTTTGAATTTTTCCCGTTACATACAATTGCAGACCAAGGAACGGAGAGAAACTTTAACTTTTTGTTGTTCTACACAACAGAACATCATCACACAAAAAGGGGCGGTGGCTCAGACTCGTGGCCGCGGGCACGAGGTGACTTGTCTTAATTAACGTTATTCTTACCCTGTGGCTTCCTGCTACAACACCCATGAAGATGGAACCCTCCAGGTTGTAATAAGGGCCGTACTTTATAAGCCTAAATTACTGAATATATTCACTACATCTTTTCCTACATTTACCTTAAATATATCTTATATCCCATTCTACTTTAGACGGACTGAACGTATATTATACTGGTTAACGCATTATTTTACTGTATTCTATTAGAGTATCCTAGTATATACACTAAGGATGACTGTTTTTTATCTAATATACCACACCTCCGACCATACTGTAAACCAACGTTTTATAGCCGTTACGAAATCATATACAGCTTGACCTATCCATTGCTTAAATCACACCACGATCACTTGTAAAACTGTCTTTAACTGTTTATTGTATAAGGTTAATTTTAAGCTTTGTCTACTTAGATTTGATGACACATTAAAACATGATATATGTAGGTGTTCAAATGTGGAAAATGAACTAGATGTAAAACTCTGTTTTTGGATTTATACCAAGTTATCTCTGAATAACCATGTTCATTGAAAACAGCCCCAGGGACAACTGTACCGTAGCTGTTTTGAAAGCATTGCAGCTGAGTGTTTTTACAACTATCCTGACCACTGTAAAGAGTAACATAACACAAGTCATGTCAGATGCCTGTGGTTCTTTGTGGAAATTCAAACCCAAACCAGTCAGCGGTTCAAAAATATAAAAAAGTGTCCAGTTAGCTGCGAGGTAGTTCCACGTATGTGTATGATGTGCCTGGCTACATGGTAGTGTTTCTGTCTGGCATGTCAGCTGGTCCACTCCACTCACACGTGGCCCCAGGACTTGCCTATAAAAACACACAAATCAAGGTGTTTTTGCAATCACATTCCTCTGAAATGACCCAGAATTCATGAGGTGTTACCACATTTTCCTGGCAGACTCCATCTCTAACTAAACATTACTGTATTGTTACATATTTAGTAAAGTACGCAGCTGTAAACTTAGTATGCTTATCGCCGCTTCATGTCACTTTGTACTTTAGTTGTCTTTGCAGGGTGGTTTGACCTAAACGCAGTTGTGACCATCGCTCTCCAACTGTCCTTGTTTGTAGGTGATTCTTTACATCTGGTGGGGGGGACTAACTCCTTTTGTCGCAAGGAACAGCGGATCTTTGCAGGATAAAATTATAAAAGTCCAAAAAGATAAGGAAAAATACATGTTAATAATTGATATAACAACCTGTATGAGCGCTTTTACAATGTTAATAACCATTTCATCTCTGATAGTCTCAAAACTAAAGTGAAACAGAGGAGTTGATGAAAAATGACTAAACTATTGACTAATGATAACACACATTTAGAGAACTTGTTTAACTATATTTCTCACCTCTGTCAAGTCAGCTACTATAGTAATGTTTTTTAGAAGTACAGGCAGAGGCTTATTGATCAAATAATCCACTAAAATATTACAGAGACTGGCAGCTTAATGTTAGTTATTTTATATTATTATATATTATTATACTCTGTCAGAACACTTTAATAAAAAAAAGTCCAACTATAAGAGTATGAGTAATAAATGTATTATTGGCCTTCCTTGGTCGCCCGCTCAGACTATAGTTATGTAAACAACTCTCCAAACTGTGTAGAACAGTAAGATAAATTCATCATGAAAAGGTTATGAATAATAGCAATAGATTGTTTGATGTTATTAAATATTACAGTTCCGAATAGCCAATACACCATGAGAACAAGCCATTAATAAAAATCACTGCAGGGCGAAAATCTGTATTGTCTTACACTCTGGTTCGCAAAAAGTAAACATTTATAAAACAAAAGAGTGAGTAAATATAATCACCTGATTATTAGGAAGGTTGATAATGGGACTTCTCTTAGTAGTACTTACTTTAGCAGTTCTCTCCCTCAGGCCTGCCTCCTCTTTGGGGAGCGTGAGACCAGGAATTGTGGCGCCTCATTGAAACACTGAGGGTTGTGATATCCACCAGCTGCTATTTCTGACAGGCACCAGAAGGTTCGCCTGACAATCAGTCTCTGAGGACAGCAACCAATCCACAAAGAAGACTATGACCGGAGCACAGCAGGGAAGACCATTGGGAACAGGAATGAAAAGGGCTTGTCTCTCTTGATGGAGGAGCGTGCGCCAGGCGTGGTGGAACTGGTGCTATGGCATTCTGCCTCTCTGAGTTCGACTTCCAAAATCCTCCTCGGATCTCTCTCATCTAGCTGCGTCCGGGGCCTTTAAGCTGCTCCTTTTGTGTGGAGTGTACTGAGGCCAGAATTCGGAGCAGCCAAATCTTCGAGCTATTTCCCTCATGACGTTTTCGCATCTACCTCATGTGAGATGGTGAGGCTGCAGGCAGGACAGCTGCCACGACCACAAGACAGTAGTTGCTGATATATCCCACGGCTGCTATTTTCTGAACATGTACAGAAGGTGTCTACAATCAGTCTCTGAGGACAGCAAACTGAATCCCATAAGATGGGGGAAGGTTGAGGGGAGCACCAGCAGGAAGGCCATGAGAGACAGGGAACCAGGAGGCAACCTAGTAGCCCGGCGGCTGGATAGAGGAAACGATGTCCGACCTTGTCGTCATCCTCAATCTGACATGCTGTCGTACCCGGAGCAGCCCATTCGCTCCTCTCTCCTCATCCTCATCTCAGAGGATAGCGTGGAAGTCTGTCTCACATCTTCATACTGAAATACTCCCATCCTCCTCCTCCTCCTCCTCCTCCTCCTCATCATCAGTCAGACAAAAGAGGGGGGATATACTCACCTTCCTCAACTCGACCTCAGGTCCAATCATCATCGATAAGCGAGGGAATTGATGCTCTGTCAGCTGGGGGACACTTCAGCAGTCCAGCTTGATCCTGAGAGGATCACTAATGGAAAAGAAGATGCATGCATATTATTATAGATTGTTTACATATTATAAAGGACTGATTGAAACAAAAATACACCACATCCCTGTGGCCTAACAGGATGTGTGCCAATCAAAGACATACATTGCTTGTATAAGTTCACACCCATTTTAAGTTGATAAAAAGAGGATTAAAAAAATCTTTGAAAATTGATCGTTGGTGTCCTAACTCAAAAAACATTAGGAAAATCCACCCTTAAGGACACAATTTCTTTGTGAGAGGGCATAAGTAACACACCCCTAATGTTAAATTCCCATAGAGGCAGGCAACATTTTTATTATAAAGACCGTTATTTCATGGATTCCAGATACTATGACCTCTGATGACGCTCACTTGGTCCTGTGGATTTTAAGAAACCTACATCATCACATATCTTCACCATACCTAGAGATAGGCTGGGGAACTTCACCATAGAGGAGTTAATCCTCAATGACAAACAAACGGAAAAAAAAAAATCAAGGATGCCTAGTATCTGGATCCATGACAATTACTGGCTATATAATATATATATCATATATGAATAACTTATATTTAATAATCATACATACATCACTACATACACATACACATATCAATCTATATATAATATATTATGCATGCCGTTTAGGAAATAGAAGATATTATGAAGTTATTCCATCCTGAATATGAATGAAAGCTGATATGAATATTGGCAATGTGACTGAAGTTGATATATTGAATGAAGTCTGAAATTATGGAAATGAAAGTCTGAATATATGGAATAAAGTCTGTAATATGGAAGAAAGTCCTGAATAGATGATGAGCTGAATAATGAATGATTCTGAATAATGGAATTAATAGATATGGATGAAGCGAATATATGGAATTAAAGCGACGTCATTAAGCGCTGCGCCATCTGTGTTTTTGTTGCTGATAATCAGGAGTAACAAATGTGGAGCTATGAGTGAATCGCTACGGAATCTAGTGTCAGCTGATTTTGTAGGCACTGAAGAGATTAATTAACACTTGGCAAGCATGTACGGCCAAAAATATGGTACCGGTACCAGAACCGTTCTCCAGTGAAGATAATTCTGCCGACCTCCCAAAGAGACTCAAAATTCCTTTCAAGAATGGATGATAATGATCCTTTCGGCCAACGTTTTTGTTGAACAGATTGTTTCAGCACAAGAACGGTGCAATATGGAAATCTGATCCTCAAGTGACGCTATCTAATTCCAAACTGTTTGTGTCGTTTGGAGTACAGTAGCCAGTTGTTGCAAAAAAACCCGAGTTCACAAAGATTGGGGACTATTTCAGCCGATGCACCTTTTGTAAATCCAGTAATTCGAAAGGTATCCTTTGTTAGCATTTCTGTCAAGGTATGTACAACTTTCATTCAATATATCAACTTCATTCCATATATTCAGATTCATGACCATATATGCGACTTTCATTACATATATTCGGACTTGTCCATATATCCAATTCATTCCAGAGGTAAAACTTCATATATCATAGATTATTAGTTCCTAAACGGCAGCGCATTAATATATATTATATATATATATAGATGATAATAATATATATATTATATATATATATTCTATATATATATTCTTAATTTATATATATATATATAAATCCATACAGTTATATGTTTAACCAGCATAAATGCAAAGATAAATATTATACAGTGGTGCTCAAAAGTTTACAATACACATGCTTAAGTTGATCTAAAAAGAGAGATAAAAAATCAGTTTGGAAATTTTTTTTAATGACCCTAAATTAAAAACTGACGGTAAAATCCAACCTTTAAGGGCACCAATTTTCTTTGTGAATGAATAACGTATTGTTAATAAATAATTTTCTTATTGTAAATACAGGGTCATAAGACCAACCCCTATGTTAACATTCCATAGAGGCAGGCAGATTTTATATTAGACAGGCCCAGTATTTCCTGGATTCGGATATATTGCACCTGATAAAGGTCCCTTTGCCTTAGAATTAAAAATAGACCACACCTACATATCTTTCACCATGCTTAGAATAAGGCATGGGATCTTTCATAAAATCTCTTCTCAAGGCAAATCACAACCAGGTATTATTCTAACTGAATAAAACACATGCCTTCTCTAAGCATGTTGAAGAGTTAGTGAGGATGGGGGGTATTTTAATTAAGTCTAAAGGCCAGGGCCTTTATCAGATGCATTACTGAGACAGGAAATAACTGGCCTTTACATAATAAAATCTGCCTGCTCTATGGGAATTTAACATGGAGGGTATGTATACTATGCACCCCTGTATTTTAATAAGAACATTTAGTTATTCAATACGTTATTCATTCACAAAGAAAATTGGGTGTACCTTCACCAGGTTGGATTTTACCTCATTTTTTAATTTAGGTATAAAATAAATTTCCCAAAACATTTTTTTTATTCCTCTTTTATCAACTAGCATGTGTATGTACAACTTTGAGCACCACTGTACTTCTAATTGTACAGAATCTTATTAGAACATTTGACGAAAATCACACTTAAGAGAATCCAGAATTATTTAACTATTGCAATTACAACAGGAAACTCTTTTTAAGGTGCACTCCACCTCCAACATAGCCAAAAGACAACGAACACAATATGAGTATAGTAGAAGTTATCAGAACTTAAAGCCAGGGTGTATTCAATGTCGAACTGCCACTATACCTAGCCCAGTTGGTTTGTTTCATAAGTTTTTTTTTTTTGACATATGTATGTTCTGACTCCTGCACCCTTAACTTGCTGAGGTATGCCCGTACTTAATTCCACTGTCTCCATGGTGATTAACAAAACGCATTTTTGGGCATTATTCTAAAATTTACAGTCGACATTTTTTTGTAAACTTCGATGCCTTTGAACTTAA
>NC_045749.1:18892866-18894324 GCF_008692095.1 Etheostoma spectabile | reverse complement strand
CTTCAGCAAACAGATTGATAGATATTTAGCAAAGCTTCAACAATTACACTCAACTCTCCTCAGAGGAAGAGCCATGGGTTAACTATGTCTAAAAAGAGGCCCAGGCCAGTTGGCTTTAACGTGCGGAGCTACCTTCCTAATAAATTACACAGTCTCCATGGTGATCAAGGAAATATTTACGGGCATTATTTGAAAATGTGCCCGGTCGCCATTTTGTTTGGTAAACTTTCGACGCCAATATTCTTTTCCAAAGATGACCAACTCAAACAAAAATAAGTGTTGGCAAATCACTAAATGATTGTTAGTACATTCTGCACTTGTCCCGGGAAATGTTTTATGTTCCAAACATAAAATAAAGATTTTACACAGAGAAAACGTTGTGTAGCTAGCTGGCTGTTCTCACCAAATGTAACGCTAGCTAACTAGCTAGCTACGCACATTTTCAAAATAAAACCCATTTAGTTCTTTAGCTTATTACCTTTAAATTCAGTAAATTACATTACTTCATACTGGAAATAGCTTTAAGACAGTTACAGAAATTTATGAACTTGGAAGAAGAAAAACGTAAAATCATAAGTTGCCTTACTATCATAGTCGTTGTCGGAGACACCGGCAGCTCCAATCAGGTGTCCCTCCCAGGCAGGAGATCGCAGCCGACTTAAAGTACAGTAACTTTTTTCATAACAGTAGTAATACAATAGTCCCCAGTTATTCACCCGTTTTCCAAAAGTTCAGCTTTTCAGCGTTCAGGTTTTTGCAACAGCGTATGTCAACTTGTGTCAAAGTCAGATGCAAAAGGGAAGTTTGGAACGAGTGACGGCTTTATATACCCGTACCTTGATCCATCGTCATTACGTTTCTATGACGCATGCACGTGCGTGTGCGTTAGCAAGTGAGAGATAAACTTCTTTAACTGTCTATGGAGATAAAGAATCATGGTGTTGTGCCTGGCTAACCCAAATATTAATGGTCACACTTGTTTAGACCAGTAGCTCAGTCCGTAGGGAGTTGGGTTGGGGACCGGAGGGTCACTGGTTCAAGTCCCCGCATGGACTAAAAAGTACGGAGTGTGGATTGGTGATTGGAGAGATGCCCCTTCACTTCCTGGCCACTGCCAGGTGCTGTTGAGCAAGGCACCGTACCCCACCACCCGCTCAGGGCGCTGGTTCGGCTGGCAGCCCACTCACTCTGACATCTCTGTGTGTGTGTGTTAATTTCCCCATAGGGGATCAATAAACAAATTAGATTGTTTGTCTTTATGTTTCCATACGAGTAGGATTTCTAGAAGTTTAAAATCAACACGTAGGCCTAGGATATATAAGTATGTCTGTTTATTTGCAGCCAGCCATAGCCTACTGTTTCTTATATTGGTTACATGCACATGTTCCCAAACATGAACTAAGCAGTCAAATGTTTTTGTACAACTTACTATTGATTCAATTGCTCTGATGTAAATGT
>NC_045749.1:18878872-18892841 GCF_008692095.1 Etheostoma spectabile | reverse complement strand
TAACGTCTATGGACATGATGAGAGCAAGATTGATCATTTATTTTGGGGCGAGGTACTAGCGGACAGATTTTTGTTCCCACGAGCCCCCGGGGGGCAGCTAATTGAAGCCCCAATGCCATGTTGGAAATCACGAAGGTAAAACAAGCATGAGAGACTACAAATTGATGTTGATGAATGAATAGTTAAATCTTCAGTACACTGTCAGGTTTTGGCCTAGATTCGCTTACCAGGGATCATTTCAAGACATCAAGTACTTGAGTTTCCTTATGCTGAGAGTTTCCTTATACTTGAGTTTTCCTATGCTGAAGACAAATCCCTGTTGAAATGGGTCTTTCAACAAGACATGACCCAAAACACACCAGTAAGCGAGCAAAGGTGCTTGGTTCCAGATAAACAGATGTGATGTTAGGGAGCGGCCAGCCCCTCCCCCCGGACCTCCATCCCATGAACACGTTGTGGGTGACATCATAAATTCTGTTTTCTGAGACAAACCCGCAAGCGTTTTGCATTAATTTAATGAATTGTGATTTATGTTTCAATTGTCCTGGGCTGGAATACCTGTTCACAGATGCCAGAATTGGTCACTCCATGCAGCACAGAGTGAAGCGAACTAATATTAGTGCAGTTGATTCAAAGTAAGCAACCCCCTAGACCTTTTCAGTTTATACAGTAAAGTTTGAGTTTGTAAAGAAAAATGCAAATACCACTATTTTTTTTTGAACACCTGATATTCTTTCTTTCTTCACTTTCTGTAAAGGTATCACACAAACTTGATCAATTTTGGTCATGTTTTGATTTGGAATTGAATGTGCAGTGTTCCCAATGCATTGATATTATGAATTAAAGCTATAGCTCTCATGATTTTGAGCATTATTCACTTTTTTAACACACTGCTATTATTCTGACACAACTGCATGCAGTAGTACTCCTTAAGAACCTTTACACACACACTTGGATGCGTAATGTACCCCTTTAAGTGCAAAAAAGAAGTGTGAAGATTTTAAAAAAAAACCTGTTTCTCTCTCCAGTGTTTTTCTTAGCAAGAAGCCCCAAGGAGAAAGAGCTGGACTCTAAGAGCCAGTGATTGATGGCATCAGCAGGTTGATCTGCACCACGCCAAGCACCAGCACACCATGCTGCGAGGTAGGCCCAGGTGCACCTCACCGTGCAGACACAACCCCCACCACAGCACAGCTAAGGCTATACTGCCATCTGGTTGTTTGTCAGGACCCTCCTCGGTATTGCTTAGTACCAAGTCAGTAAACAAAGAAGTATCTGCACTATAACTCCTGGCAGTGCAAACTCCGAAGCATCAATTAGGAGATTTTTTAAAATGTATATACATTCCTTTTTCGTCCTTAGTCCTATTGATGGAGTGGAGTGGAACGATGTTGAAGTTTTTCCAGCTCGCTGCCCCAGTGGCCAACCCACGTCAAGCACTTCCCGTGTGGGATCTTTGGTTACACTAGCCTGTGGTGACCCTGGCCCCGTTCCACCTCAACCGCCACCAGAATCTCTCCGCTGCACTTGTCACCCCGAGAGGCTACAGAGAATTAGCCCCCCCCGGCAGTAATAGTTTTTCCTGTGGAATCTTACTGACTCACACCACGTGTTCAATACCAAATTTCATGTTGTCAATTAGATGTTTTTGGATGTTGTTGGGTTTTGTTGTTGGTTTTTTTTTATACACACTACAGAAAGACAAGTACTATTTTGTAAGATGTGCTACCACGCCTCGGAGTTTTTGAGGTTTTGACATTTGCCACATTTCGATAATGGCAGCTGTGTTTGCACTTTGTTTTGTTAACATTTTATTATTTCTGTGAAATCCTACATTTATTGTTTACTCTATAGACAATGGAGGAGTGATGGTGATGTGCAGTGGCGTGTGTGAGATTGTGTGAGAACTGTTTTGTTGAAAGGTGGAATATTGCTGTGAATCTAGATGGAATCCTTCTCTTCTAACTCAGTGCTCGTTTTTCTTACTCGTCCCTTTACTTTCTCAAAAAGGTCATTTTTATGAAAGGAACAGAATGTTCTGTTTTGCCCTCGTTGCTTTAAGCGCATCATTTACCTAAAGCAAAAAGAAAAAAACTAATGTATTTTTGAAGGTAGCTATAATGAATGTAGCTATGGAGCATTGTACATGTAATGTAGTTCATCATCAGCTCATTATTAATGCTGAAGCTTTTCTATCTGTGGAATGTACATTCAGACTGTACAGTAACATCTACTTACAAGCAGGTACATTACAACACAAAAATTTCAACTATACGCTATTCCAATTTATTGTGCCTGTATACTGTCGTATTGTTTCAAGTCCTGATTTTGTTAGTTTCCCACTGCCCCGTGTTCAGCTTGATGTACTGGCTTACCTGAGAGGACGTCTCACAGACCTGCGTAATTTAGAAAATATGGATTTCTCCATTTGCAGTGATGTGCCAAAGTCAAGTTCCTTTTACACTATAACCCCAGAGCTCTTGGCTTGGCCAACTTCGTGTGTTACAACTGAAAAGTAAGTCGTACATTTAATGGATTGGTGTGTGGGGCCCTGTGGAGTCAGTATTTGATTACTGAATGACCATTACCCAGTTAGTGCTCCCTTTGGCCACGTGTTATCCTAACAGCAAATACCGTTGTGTCCTTTATACAGCTTCACCCGTGACGGGACTGGGGAGTAACCTTACCTAAAAACACACTGTTGGTCAGTATTGTGTAGGTCTGCGTGGGAAAATTACAAATATCAGTAAGTTGGACTTGAACATGCTTTTGCCAGTGGTGATATCAAGTATTGAATACTTTAAAAAATGATAAGTGTCTGGAGTATTGCAGAAGTGTCCAAGTCACTGCCTGTGTGTGTCTGGTTAGGTGTGCTTTGTGTTCGAGGTACTACCCTGAATAGTGTTACTGAAAACTTTTGCAATAGGAAACCTTTGGACAAGGGCCTTCTGCACGAGTTAGTTTGCCTTTTTTATAAGTGAGACTTGCAGGCTTTGATTGGCTGGATTTTTTTAGTGATGTATATAATATATACAAGATGTATCATGTGAATCGCAACACCCCCCCCCCAATTGAAAGCACAATAGCTTACATTTATTTGACATGATGCCAATATATTCAGAACATAAGTTGAATTGTACAATACAACACTATTAGGTATGTCATTTTTTGCATACATTTCCCTCGCTTTGGAATGCACTTTTCATGTGGTTTTCTACATATTTTAGCTCAAATTGGTCACACTTTGTTTTTGAGGTGAGGAGTAAAGGGGTTATTGAAAATGTAACCACTACCTATATTCTAGAGAAGGCAGTTTTTTGTTTTTCAAAATGACCCTCTTTTTTTATGGGATGTTTTTGTGGTGTTTCAAGTGCCCTATGAGGTCTGAAAACTGTCACCGCTCTCTGTTACTTATTTCACCACTTGATTTGAAAAGCTTATTTTCAGCTACCCACCGTACGGTTCTGCCTGTGACTACACAGTCATTTTTCTTTGTCTCCTGCTTTTTGAAGGTTCACTATCTTCTTTTAGTTGGAGCAAACTGGCCCTTACAGATTGGTAAACTTGTCTGAAGTGTTAGCCAGGGCAGAGTTGTTTGAGGGAATTTGTCATGTGATTAGCCTTTAAAATACTAAACGGGCATGATGACAAGTGTATTTTTAATGTATTTTGACCTCGTATTGTTTGGTTTTTTTTTTCCCTAATCTAGAGGTAGCATGGGGGGTTTACAGACTGGATCATGCAGGCAGCTCACTTTGTCATCGAAATTTAGCACAGCACCAATTAACTCTTATCAGTGTTATTTCTTCATTAATGGTCAAATTACAAAACATGCCATCTCGTTGCTCCTGTTACTTGAAATGCCACCCGTGTCTTTGCCAAACCCTATTTTAAATGACATGACAGTATTTTTAAATTTACCCACTAAAAAACTATGGATTATTCCGCATGTTTTACTATGATGGTAATATTTTTGTTTTTATATTGTTTTTGTTTCTTTCCATGCTCACAAGCATTGTGTTTAATAAAATTTTTAATCTTCTGTACAAAGCTCGTCTTTATTGAACTCTCTCTCCAAACGTCGACTTGATTTTTAAGAACCAAAGAGAATATTACAATGTTCAAGTCCCAAACCGTTTCCCAACGGGTTATTTAGCTGAGATAGAGGGCATGTTGACGTAAACCTTCATCGGGGCAGCGGTTTAATCTTGCGTCCCGCCCACCTCTCTTTTCTCTGCCACAAGCCGCTTCGAAGGGCGATGCCAAGCCAGCGGTTCTTCCGTCGCTTTGCCGATGATCCGTTTGTTGTGGTCGATGTTGGGCACACGCGCCCCACCGTTACCATGCAGGTCTCCAACACCTGTGTGGGTCGACATGCCCAAATTCAGTTCAGAACGCTATGGTTTAAACACGGCAGTGGATTCTTAATCCGGATGACCTCACCTGAACCTGCTGCTTTGAAGGAAGCTGAATGATTGCTGTTTCCATTTACTTAACGAACAAAACTCCACTAGTGCCTAGAAACCAAATAAACGCCCACGTTCAGTTTAGCAATTACGAGTAAGCACATTTTACAGCTGCTATTACATTGTTAGAAAACATCAATCCCTATAATGAACTGTGGCAAGATATAATGTAAGTTGACTGAGTTATGATTTGGTTACTTTCACTACTTAGACATTTTTAAAGCCTGATTGAAAAAACATTCAATTAGCAATCATAAAATAGAGTCCTACACGCATTTAGGAAATACTAAGCAGAAACATGCAAATAATACCTCAGCAACGAATGTACTCTCCGATCCCCTGCCTGGTTGGACCTCTAGGTTGTTTTCACCAGTGTCCCCACAGGAAAGCTCCCAGTGGGTAGGCATCACCCTCATTGGCTGAGACTAACCAAAAAGGTTGGGGTTTTACATTTTTTTGTTAATACAATTATCTGTACTTCCAGCATCTATGGGGAACGGGTGGAGGATGACAAACCAAGTGGCTCCCTACCTGCCATGCGTCCAATATTTCCAGATGTTTTAATGACGTCTCCAGCCTGCATGTTCTCCGTAGCAATGATCCATCTTTTGCGGTTGCCTCCAGCTACCAGAGCAATGTCAGCGGACCTGTGTAATAAAGATTTAGGACAACCAACTGTGCGTTAGAAACCACATGTTAAATCCCTGTGCTGAGAAAAACAAAAGACCCCCCACTCCCTCCCCCCGGGGGGATAAAAGGTGCGCTCACCTGCACGGGTCGTATCGCACTTCCACAACCTTCTCTTCAAGGCTGGGCCTCTCGGGTCGGTTCGTAGCGCAGGCTGGGAATCTATCCACCTGTATTTCTGTTTATGGCCACCGCCCAATGCCGTGTGTCCGTATCCTTCCTGCGCGGCAGAAAGACATGATGAGCAACTCTTTGCACTCGGCTCTATTCAGACAAGTACCACAGCGGTTATAAAAGCAATACATCCACTCAGTGCTGTCAGCCCCCTGGCCGAGGCTGAACCCGACTACTGCTTGACGACATAAGTGGAGACCTATAGGGGAAATATTATTGGGTGATTCTCATGCTCTACTCATAAAACTATCAAACAGGCTTGATGTCTTATTTTATAAAAAATTATAAAAAAACAGGCCTGCACCAACAGATTATTCATAACAATTTGTTTATTAATTTGCAGGTTATTTCCAGTTAAATTGATTCATCATATGGTGTAGAAAATGGCAGAAAAAGTGAAAGAAGAAATATAGATAGATGCCTTACAGCCCAAGGTAAAATCTTCAAATTGTTTGGTTTAGCTGTATTTGAATCCTGTTCATTTGTTAACATTTTATTCTACAGGACAGTATCAGTTTTTCCTCTCTGCGACACCTAATAACAGACATGAGAGAATGGAAGTGTCCCGTAATGGATGAATATGCCAGATCTTTTGGCCTATAGATCTCCAACAATGAACTGTACAAGAACAACGGAAGCCTTAGCATCACCAAGGAGATTACAGCACACCCTGAGATGGCAGACAGTGTTGAGGATGGAGCGGACCGCAGCACAAAAGTCGCCTTAAGGTGACACCACCTGGCAGAAGAAAACCTGCGAGGCCCCGAACCACCTGGCGTAGACCTGCGACACAAGAGCTGGATAGATGAATCAGTCGTGGGAGAGGCCCATATTCTGCCAGGGGCCGAATGCAATGCAGAGTGCTCAGGGAAGCCTGATGTCCCATAGGGACGAAGATAGTAAATTAGGCAAGTCAGCAACTAATTGTACATAACCTCGTACAGGTTGAAATTAAAAGCTGTTTTACTTAGTCTTATCGGACCTGGACTAGAGCAACGTGGACGGCCTACAGACTGATTTTCTCTGTTCAGATCACATGAGTCTGGCTCTTTTTAAAACCTTGTGAACTTAAGCCAGCTGGGCCTCGACTAGATTGACACTTAAGGCACAAGACTATTTTAAAGTCCGTTTGAGATTTGTACACTTTTTAATCTACTGGTCAGTACTGCACATTAAGCAGCCACTTAAAAACCTTGTCCTCCCTTCAGCTTTGCCGTATCACACAGTCACTTATTCTGCTCGTCTACATTGGCCACAATCTTTACCCGATTGATCTCTGCCTCCTGTCTTCTTCATCCCTATAGGGCGTGGTGGTACTTCTCCCTCGCTTCCAAAATGTCCGTTCTGCTCCAGGGAGGCTGTGGTGAGGAAGCCTCTGCCTGCCCGCCGTACTGGTTACCCGCAGTTCCCAGCTTGGTCTTGCAACTGCCGTCCAACAAAAAAGCAAATAGATAGTTTGGTTCAGATCTCTGGTATGGATAAGGCAATGGATGGAGGTAGATGGATATAGATACTTTATTGATCCCTAAGTGGAATCCAAGGTCCCCAGTAGCTTAAAGGACATCACAACACAAATACACATATATCATAAAAAGGATAATAAATAACAAATCCTGTGGCCAGGTTAGCTCAGTTTGGTAAAAAAATATCTTAAAAATCCACATGAAAAAAGGACAATCAAAGAAAGATCTAAATAAAAAAATCCACATGAATGCACATAGGGATGTATAACCACGAGACGCTGGCAGGGACTGGCCCCTGGGACTCAGTAGCATGGTAAGGTGCTAATTAGTCCAATAGTGCAAGGATCAAGTCTAAGACCAGCATTAAATATTAGGGTGGAATCACCAACGCCGCCCGATATCATCACGATACTTATGCCACGATACAGATTTAAACTTTTTTTTTCAAACTTCTAATTTTTCCCAATTTCAATGATGTCCCCCAAGGAAACTATGTCAACATCTGTTTTATCTAAAATAACATTTCTCTGTTTGTTTCACTGTCACTTCAATTTTAATTGCTGCAAAATGGGATTGTCAGCAGAGAACTGACCAACTCTGTAGACTAACAACATCGATCTGGCGCCTGTGTGTCGATACAGTATTGCCCTGAAAATATCGCGATACAATGCTGTTCGATATTTCCCCCCACCCCTATTACATATAAGAAATAATGTAACATAGTAATATAAAAACTATAGCAATTGCAAGGCTAAAGTTTAAAAGGCAGCATTAATATGGCATTATAAAGGGAATAAAAATAAACACAAATCAACAGTCATACTCGAGGTTTGAATTAATAGGGCTGGTCCCCTCTTAGTCGACTAATCTGTGGTTTTGGTATAGTCACTAAGATTTCTTTAGTTGATAAGTCTTTTTTATGCTTTTCGCTTATTACTCATTTCCAAGAAACTTTGCACATTTCTGGTGAACACAAGATTCAAAGTTGCTTTTGCAGGATTAATTGTGTAGAAACTCATTTTTACAGATGGTTAATTAATGACTTTACGTTGTGCTTTTCTATCTTAGCCCCTCTCAAAGCGCACAGCTCTGTGGATTAAATCAACTAATCAATTCGATCACAATCATGTAAGTGTGTAGTCAACTCAAGATTTCTTTAGTGAGGACAGCCCTAGGTCCAACCGTTGTAACAGCCAAGTATTGAGTTGGACCTCATCCAGGCGGGGGATGGGGGGGGTAGGTTGGTGCATACCCCACTACACAGAACGTTTGGGAAACGTTAGTTTATGGTTCTCTAAAGGTTAGTTCTAACCGACCAAACTAACGTTAGGGAACGTCTTATGGTTCTCTAAAGTTAGTTTTGAACCGAACCAAAACTAACGTTTAGGGAACTTTAGTTTATGGTTCTTTAAAGGTTAGTTGAACCTAACCAAAAACTAACGTTAAGGAGAACGTGTTAGGGAACGTTAGTTTATGTTTCTCTAAAGTTATTTGAACCGACCAAAACTAGTTTAGGGAACGTTATTTATGGTTCTTTAAAGTTAGTTCGAACCTAACCAAAAACTAACGTAAGGGAACGTTAGGGAACGTTAGTTATGGTTCTCTCAAGTTACGTTCAACCGAACCAAAAACTAACGTTTAGGACGTTCCCTCGGTTATAACGCTCCCTAAACGTTAAGAGAACCAACCAACTGTATATTATACATGGGCTTTATATGGCTCATATAGCAGTACACAGTGGGCCAGTGGCCAGTTTAGTACCAACACAACTGACTGTTTTGTTGTTGAAGGTAGTGGAAGTGGTCGAGAGGGAGAGAGACGACGAGAAGACTGTCTCTGTGAAGCATTGAACATGGTTACCTCGAGCAGAGCAGAGCAGGCTGGGACAGAGTCAGGGAGCGCAGGCCCGCGTTAGACACGACGCCGCCATCTTTACCACGTCCTCCCTGACAGCTGAGGAGCAGAGACACGGAGGCAGTTTTCACAGCTGACAGTTCTGTGGCTTTCTCACTAGCGTTTCCTGGCGGGCGCCATTTGCTCTGCACGTTTCCTCCTGCCTTTCATTTTTTACTTAATTAAGCCTATAGAAAACAACCTTTGAGGTCTACTGACTGTAATTACCTTCTATGTTTCAATTGTATACTGCCATCACCCTAACCTTAATGGCCAATACATGAGCTATCGCTAGGTTTTATCTTAAGCTCTAATAATACACCTCCCTTTTATTTCTGTTTTAATAGACTAAGCCGAATTACCACGTATATCGTATCCAGCTCACAAAATAACTCGTGTAATTGTAACATTAAACCAACCTTTATGGTTGACTTATTTCATCACAACTTCTCGTCGGCGTCCTTCACAATCCGCACGCTGCGTCGCGCACTGATGACGTGTACTCCGCGCTCCTCCTCTGTGGATCGGTGCACATGACATAAAATCTTTATGTCTATGGGTACACACATAGCTACAACTAAAACAGTCAAACACAAGTTAAGTTGACCCATTATGATATACCATTCTTCCTTTTTTACAGCTCACAGGGACGTATGTAACCCTGTCGGAATACATCAGTACAGTAGCAATAGTACCTACATCTACCGGCTTCTTCCTTCTCTGACAGCTGATTTTAATTCCTCCTCTAGGTGGTAGAGCCTTCTTTACGTGCAGTAACGTAGCGTGGATGCGATCTCTAACCTCTTATATAGCTGTACAATAGGCTACTACTTGTTTTTCCTCCCACTAGCTTCTCCTTCCTTTTCATGAGACCCATTGTATTGTTTTTGAACACATTGGCAGCCCAACCGTTCCCATACCAGTTGGATGACAACAAATGTCGATTCAAGTTTTCAAAACTCTTTCTGTCATTTTATTCACTTCCCACAATGTTTAGAAAAACGGGTTAAATGACACACAAGTCATTCGTCCTACAGGTTTCTGCAGTGTGTGCAGCATTGCAGGCCCCACAACGATGTGTTCTGTCTGAAGTCCAAAGAAGCTGTAAATGTTCCAGAGATATTATGCTGACCAATGTGACAAAATGCACATTTCCACTCAGGCTTTACTAATGAATGGTTTCGTAATTCATTTTGCTTAAAGCATTGTCACAAAATGCTCTCGTTTCAGCTCACCACGAAAAACTACATTTTCCAGCAATTTCCTAAATGGGCACATGTCTCCAGTATACAACTTTTGAATCCCTTTTTTTTTTTTTTTTTAGGCTACAGAACCTTAGCTCCTACTTTCCTATAATGCAGCCAACAGGCAGCATCGTTGTGACCCTCCCTGCCTGCCTGCTAAATAGCTGCATGATAAATAACCTTAAGGACATCATCGTGTTATCATTTCCCCTCCAAGTCACAGAGACTACAGCCTGTTTTCACTTTACACAACTAACCAGTGGGAGATGTGTTTTAACATGTTGGCCTAGTTAATTACCTGCAGAAGATGAACATTGTTTGTCCATATGACTGAACACAGATAAAATTAGTAAATTTGATGCATTTGTATAGCTGTACAGCCTTAACTTGCATACTAGCCGTTTCATACCATCACCCTCCTTTTTGAAGAGATAGTTCAGATCTTTTGAAGTGTTAATGGAGGCGGTTATATATATATATATATATATATATATATATAAGATATATATATTATATATATTAATAATTATTATGCAAAAACTTTGAAAAGGCCACGCCCCCCCACATCTTAAGTCCGATTGACTTGAAATTTCTCGGACAGGTGCAGCCTAATGTGCTCTACAAAATAAATCTCAAGGATCGTTAAGGTCCGCAAGCATTTTTTTTCCGCCTTTAGAATTTTTTTGAAAAACACATTGGAGATCTCCTCATACACCGTAGCTCCCATTGCCACAGCTTGTGGCTTTATTAGCAATTGCTTTTATTGTTCATCTGCTTTTCTCAAATGCCGTGAGCTGGACTGAGCTACGTATTACACCGAAACGAAATGAATGTTTTTGACAAATCCGTTGTAGGCATTTAAGTGCACTGTGAAGTCCAATCTTGCAAAGCTTGCATGATATGTTTTATGACGTTGGACCACATGTGTTAAGTACTTAAAGCGGCTATTTTTTTTAAAAAAACTTTTTTTGTTCTTTCCTTCTCTGACACACACAGTGAGATGGTGATGCGTGTAGATGAACTTGATGCCACGATACAGATGACGGTACACAGTGACTCCTAAAGACGCCTACAGCAGTGCCCCACCGTAGAACTTGGAGACAAGGTAGGCTCCTCATCCAGTTCAAGCACATTTTGGTGAAGCTTTTGTGTTGTGTCAGTGATTGGCTTTGTGTGGTCCAGGTGTATGGGGAGTGACGGTCACGGAGCCTGCAGATTGTTTCCTGCTAATGGTTAGTGGGTGTGGGCCACGCCGTCTCCTCAGCCCAACTCTACAGAGGGTGTGTTCACACGCTGCTTCGGCACGGGTCCAGAACAGCTCTCAATCAACAGTTCTTCTCACTTTGTGTCATTTTTTTTATGTTTTACCATGAACTCCAATCACCCATTTCTTCTCTTTAATTCTACTCTTTTGTTTTTGTCTAAAGATGACAGGAGGAGAGTACAGGGCACTGTGGGTGACTTTGTGGAGGGTCTGGTAAGAACTGCTGCTGCAGAACGTTGATAAGACCAAGAGATGGTGGTCGACTTCAGGACAAAGGGAACGGCCTCCGCGCCCCTTTGCATCCTGGGAAGTGACGTGGATATGGTGGAGGAGTACAGATACCTTGGTGTCAACATCGACAGCAAGCTGAACTGAAGGTCAACAGCACTGCTGTTTAACAAGAAGGGGATGAGCAGACTCTATTTCCTGAGAAGCTGAGATCCTTCAACGTGTGCAGCAGGACGTTGGAGATCTTCTACAGTCTGTTGTGGCCACGCTCTTTCTCCCCCCATCTGCTGGCAGCACATCGGAGCCAGCCACACAAACAGACTGAACAAACTGATCTGGAAGGCTGGCTCCGTGATCGCTGCAAACAGGACACTTTTGAAGCTGTGGTGGAGAGAGGTCACGACCCAACTGTTTCTATCATGGATAACCTGACCACCCTCTCCACCCCCCCCCCCCCCCCCACCCCACACTGGTCCAACAGAGGAGCAGCTTCTCAAGAGGCTCCGACAGTTTAAATGCCGCACGGACCGCTCAGGAATCATCCAATAAAACTCTTCAACACGTCTTCACTGGTGCTGATGAGACTCTGAGACACCACAACATTGCAATAAGGCACCGCCCGATTGGTTCATTTCCTTTTAGCATACTTAAACAGTACACAATTTTGTTTTTTCCCATCTTGTAATATTTTAATATTTGTTCTTATATTCCTTATTTTGTTATTATTATTGTTATTATTATTTCATGTATATTGTATGTAGTAATTTTGTGTGCGCTGTAACACTGTAATTTCCCATTTTTTTGATCAAATGTCTCTCTCTCTCTCTCCTCTCTCTCTCTCTCTCTCTCTCTCCTCTCTCTCTCTCTCTCCTCTCTCTCTCTCTCTCTTACCAGGTGTGTGGATGACAAGACTGTGTCCTTTTCAAGTGAGCGCAGAGCAGTCTGGCCGTAACGGCGAAAGTTCCACCACTCGCTACAGCCTCAACCGTTTCGTTCTTGGTAACCTCACGAGCTCCATCTGCACTGCACCGTTCGCTTGCGAGCCAACACCACAGTCCTGCACACCTGTGAGCTCATTCATCTTACATGCTTAGTGGTCTTAACCCTTGTGCATTACTAGGGACCTTCTGGCTTTTGTTTTTTTTTGTCTTTTGTTTTTTAATCATTAGTCTTGTTTTGATTTTCTTTTCCACTTTTAGTGTTCAACTCCGCTCCTAATGGTTGATAAACCGTTAGCTGAAATACAGGCACGCAGCCCTGCAAGACAATTTTTAAGGACAACACTTTCTCCATTAAACCCATTCAACTTATATAATTTACTAGGTTCCACCAATTTGGGATTTAGTTTGCTCCGTGGGGAACTGAATGCTATTTTCCCGGTTTTCACTAGGGGCATTGATGCAGTATTATGGAGCACTGCAACATCGCTTGCTATCATCCACCTAGAATTGAGTTAAATGAATTACTTTATTTCATATAGTGGCTTATGTAAACATACGGGCACCTGAATGGTTAACTCTTCGAAATTATAATATTTGGTAGCAATCAGGACTGAAGTTGGTCAAAAGATTTAATTATAACTTCATGGAAGTTTGTTTTTTTCTTCTTTTTTTGTTGTTGAAGTGACACATTTTTTTCCCTTTAGGGACATTATATAAATTTTAAAAAAGCGTGGCACAGGGTTGATTTACTTCAACCTGCGACGGCCTCTAGCTCACCCATAAATAGCGTGCGCCCCTTTAGGCTGAGTCCTTTGCAGCTGCCTGGCTTGAGTCTGACCTGCTGCCCTTTGCTGCAAGCATCCCTGTTCTCACTTTTCCTGTCTTCAAAAAAATCTTAAAGATGACTACAATCCGCATTTTTTACCTCTCAAATACTGTTAAATAGACCTATCTTTGCTGTTTTTTTTCATTTTCTTTACAGAACTGTAATTCGATCAGTAGGAGAGAAGTGGTGAAAGCCGACCCCCCTCTGGGCCTCTGTCGTAGGGACCCATCAGGATTGAAATGCCGCAGACCTCAATCCAGTAACTCTGTTTTCTTTGTTCCTGTTGCTCTACTGCTGCCCTTCAAATTGTCTTTGCTTTCCTGTAGATCTCCATACAGCAGTTCTTTCCCACTGTGGATCCCACCTTTTTTGTCTGTGGCGTTTTGTTTCAGATATGCGGATGGCGGTGGTGTGGTGCCTCAGCCAGTGTCTGGATTGTGGACTTCTTCTTTATCACCTCATCACTGTGGCCAAGGCAGGCGGCAGGAGACTTGCAAAGATGGGGGAGCAATGACCTCTAAACTTGAATAAAATGTAAAAAGGGCCCTAATATTTTATTCTTGTCCTGATACATCATTCCCAAAACAAGTGGAGAGAAGGGGAAACTACATATCCCATCAGCCACATGATGTTCACAAACTGGTTGCACACATGTGCTGATGGGATATGTAGTTTCCCCTTCTCTCCACTTGTTTTGGGAATGATGTATCAGGACAAGAATAAAATATTAGGCGCCTTTTTACATTTTTATTCAAGTTTAGAGTTGTCATTGCTCCCCCATCT
>NC_045749.1:18878462-18878862 GCF_008692095.1 Etheostoma spectabile | reverse complement strand
CCTGCCGCCTGCCTTGGCCACAGTGATGAGGATGATAAAGAAGAAGTCCACAATCCAGACACCTGCTGCAGGCAGCACCACCGCCATCAGCATATCTGAAACAAAACGCCACAGACAAAAAGGTGGGATCCACAGTGGGAAAGAACTGCTTGTATGGAGATCTACAGGAAAAGCAAAGACAATTTTGAAGGGGCAGCAGTAGAGCAACAGTAACAAAGAAACAGAGCTTACTGGATTGAGGTCTGTCTGGCATTTCAATCCTGATGGGTCCATACGACAGAAGGCCCAGAGGGGGGTCGGCTTTCACCACTTCTCTCCTACTGATCGAATTACAGTTCTGTAAAGAAAATGAAAAAAAACAGCAAAGATAGGTCATATTTAACAGTATTTGAGAGGTAAA
>NC_045749.1:18877868-18878452 GCF_008692095.1 Etheostoma spectabile | reverse complement strand
GATTGTAGTCATCTTTTAAAGATTTTTTTGAAGACAGGAAAAGTGAGAGACAGGGATGACTTGCAGCAAAGGGCAGCAGGTCAGACTCAAGCCCAGGCAGCTGCAAAGGACTCAGCCTAAATGGGGCGCACGCTCTTACTGGGTGAGCTAGAGGCCGTCGCAGGTTGAAGTCAACTCAACCCTTGTGCCACGCTTTTTTAAAATTTATATAAATGTCCCTAAAGGGAAAAAAATGTGTTCACTTCAACAACAAAAAAAGAAGAAAAAAACCAAACTTCCATGAAGTTATAATTAAATCTTTTGACCAACTTCAGTCCTGATTGCTACCAAATATTCATTAATTTCCAGAAGAGTTTAACCATTCAGGTGCCAGTATGTTTACATAATGCCACTATATGAAATAAAGTAATTCATTAAACTCAATTCTAGGTGGATGATAGCAAGCGATGTTGCAGTGCTCCATAATACTGCATCAATGCCCCTAGTGAAAACCGGGAAAATAGCATTCAGTTGCCCCACGGAGCAAACTAAATCCCTAAATCTGGTGGAACAATAGTAAATTATATAATGTTGAATGGGTTTTA
>NC_045749.1:18877639-18877858 GCF_008692095.1 Etheostoma spectabile | reverse complement strand
GGAGAAATGTTTGTCCTTAAAAACTTGTCTTGCAGGGCTGCGTGCCTGTATTTCAGCTACACGGTTTATCAACAATTAGGAGCGGAGGTTGAACTACTAAAAGTGGAAAAGAAAATCAAAAACACAGACATAATGATTAAAAAACAAAAGCAAAAAAACAAAAAAACAAAGCCCAGAAGGTCCCTAGTAATGCACAAGGGTTAAGACCACTAAGCATGT
>NC_045749.1:18863349-18877614 GCF_008692095.1 Etheostoma spectabile | reverse complement strand
CACATTCCAATGTAAGCACAACATGAATATTTTAAAAATATATATCCTTTTTTTTTTTTATTAACTTTTGTTTACTGCCTTTCTTCTTCCCGCTCCCGGTTTCTTTTCCTTAACACAATCCTCCACGTTTCCCGGCAAATAATATAATAATAACTTGAATTTGTATAGCGCGTTTTTTTCCTTTTTTTTGTTTTTTTTTTTTTTTTTTGTTTTTTTTTTCTTTTTTTTCTTTTTTTGCTTTTGTTTTTTTTCCTGTTTTTTTTCCCAGCTCAAGTCGCTTACAGAGTCGAGAAACAGTGTTTGAAAAAAAAAAAAAAAAATACAACAGATACGGCAGAACGGAAAGATGGGTCTTCAGTGGGACTACAAATGGTGAGGGATTCAGAGATCGATCTCATGGGGAGGGAGTTCCAAGCCTGGGAGCTGCCCATGGAAAAGGCTCTGTCCCACAAACTGCGGAGTTTGACTTGGTGGACAGACAGAGACCGTCTGAGGTGGATCTGAGGGACCGTGAGGTTTGGTAGGGGGAGAGGAGGCAGTGAGGTAATGACCGGGCAAGGTCGTGTATGGCTTTGTATGGTGAGGACCAGATTTTGTCTGTGATCCGGTGAAATGGGAAGCCATTTACTTTTTAGGACGCGGAGTGTTGTGGTGCAGATGTGGAGTCGGTGATGACCTGGCACCTGAGTTCTGACACCAGTTGGAGCCTTTTAATGGGAGGTTGATCTGATGCCGAGAGTATTGTAGTTTGCAATAGTCAAGTCGTGAGGAGATGAAGCATGAATAAGTCTTTTCGGCGCAGAGGGAGTGAGTGAGGGTCTGATTTAGCAATATAACGTCCATAAGCAATAAACCTGATTGAGTTGTTGTCTAAACAGTAAGCCTTGCGGATGGTAGAGGGTGCCTATTTTCAAACTGTCCCAACCAAGGCCATTTCAGACAAACAAAAAAAATTATTTTTATTAGTGACAGTGGGTATACCGAAAGTGTGTAGAGAGATGGGTGTGACACGCAGCAAAAGGGTCGCAGATCGGACTCAAACTTGGCCGCGCGAGGCCATCAGCCTACTGGGGGGTGGGGCACACTCTTACTGGGTGACCTAGAGGCCGCCCTGACTTAGACTATTTTCAGACTTCACACAGCTCTCCTTCAGCCACACTTTTTCACATACAGTTTGTGTTCAAAATACAAGCAGTCCAACATCACTGACCTCATAAATCCTATTTTTGTAGAGTGATATCCACAAATAACTTCCTAGTTAGTGTTGTAGAGTCCTATAAAACCAACACTCATGACATTCATGCGTGCTCATCTGTTGTATTGAATCTGCATGGTTAAAATATAGAGCAGTGTTGTGTTCATTAGTGAGGTCACTGTGCTGTAAAGAAACAGTGTCAGTTATGGCCCGATATTAAGGAGGAGGAAGCAGTGTGTGCATGCTGTATAGTGCATTTCACACTGAAATACTCAGCAAAATGGGTGTTCCGACATGCTCTGAGAACACAGGACTTTTGTTAAAAAATTGATTGGAGACGGGAACATAAACGAGTGCAAAAGTCCCATGCGAAAAAAGACACGTACTGATAGTATGAAATTTACCAAAGGACACATTGACTGGCCAAGGAACAATGGCGCGACATTCTGGGGGACTGATGAGAGCAAAATTGTTTCTTTTTTGGGGTCTAGGGTGCTGCAGACAGTTTGTCCCAACGAGCCCCCGTGCACTGAATTTAAGCCACAGTGCACTGTGAAGAGAGTAAAACAGCTGGTACAAACAAATGATGTTTGGGATGTTTTCTCATACTGTGTGTTGGGCCTATTTATCTCTTACCAGGGATCAGTTTCAAGACATCAATACTTGAGTTTCCTTATGCGAAGTTTCCTTATACTTGAGTTTTCCTTATGCTGAAGACAAATCCCTTTGAAATGGGTCTTTCAACAAGACAATGACCCAAAACACCCAGTAAGCGAGCAAAGTGCTTGGTTCCAGATAAACAATTGATGTTATGGAGCGGCCAGCCCCATCCCCGGACCTCCATCCCATGAACACTTGTGGGGTGACATCATAATTCTGTTTTCTGAGTACAACCCAGCAATGCATTTTGCATTAATTTAATGAATTGTGGAATTTAGTTTCAATTGTCCTGGGCTGGAATACCTGTTCACAGATGCCAGAAGTTGGTCACCTCCATGCAGCACAGATGTGAGCAGAACTAATATTAGTGCAGTGATTCAAAGTAAAGCAACCCCCTGAGACCATTTCAGTTTATACAGTAAATTGTTGGTGAGTTTGTAAAGAAAAATGCAAATACCACTATTTTTTTTTGAACAACCTGATATTCTTTCTTTCTTCACTTTCTGTAAGGTTCACACAAACTTGGATCATTTTGGTCATGTTTTGATTTGGAATTGATGTGCAGTGTTCCCAATGCATTGATATTAAGATTAAAATATAGCTCTAATGATTTTGAGCATTATTCACTTTTTTACACACACGGCTATTATTCTGAACACAACTGCATGCAGTAGTACTCCTAGACCTTTACACACACACTTGGATGCGTAATGTACCCCTTTAAGTGCAAAAAAAGAAGTGTGAAGATTTTAAAAAAAAACTGTTTCTCTCTCCGTGTTTTTCTTAGCAAGAAGCCAAGGAGAAAAGCTGGACTCTAAGAGCCATGATTGATGGCATCAGCAGGTTGATCTGCACCGCCAAGCACCACACACCATGCTGAGAGGTAAGGCCCAGGTGCACCTCAACCGTGCAGACAACAACCCCGCCACCACAGCACAGCTAAGGCTATACTGCCTCTTGTGTTGATGTCGGACCCTCCTCGGTATTGCTTAGTACCAGTCATGTAAACAAAGAAGTATCTGCACTATAACTCCTGGCAGTGCAAACTCCGAATCAATTAGGAGATTTTTTAAAATGTTATTCATTCCTTTTTCGTCGTCCTTTATCACTATTGATGAGTGGAGTGGAACGATGTGAAGTTTTTCCAGCTCGCTGCCCAGTGGCCAACCCCCGTCAAGCACTTCCGTTGGGGATCTTTGGGTTACACTAGCCTGTGGCCCTGGCCCCTCCACGATCAACCGCCACCAGAATCTCCGCTGCACTTGTCCACCAGAGGCTACAGAGATTAGCCCCCCCCGGCAGTATAGTTTTCCTGTGGAAATCTACTGACTCCAACCACGTGTTCAATACGCAAATTTCATGTTGTCAATTAGATGTTTTTGATGTTGTTGGGTTGTTGTGGTTTTTTTTTATCACAACCTACAGAAAGAAAGTACTATTTTGTAAGATTTGTGCTACCTCCGCCTCGGAGTTTTTGAGGTTTTGACAATTTGCCACATTTCGATAATGGCAGCTGTGTTTTGCACTTTGTTTTGTGTTAACATTTTATTATTTCGTGAAATCCTACATTTATTGTTTACTCTATAACAATGGAGGAGTGTGATGGGGATGTGCAGTGGCGTGTGTGAGATTGTGTGAGACCGTGTTTTGTTGTTGAAAGGTGGAATATTTGCTGTGAATCTAGATGGATCCTTCTCTCTCTACTCAGTGCTCGGTTTTTCTTACTCTTCCCTTTACTTTCTCAAAAAGGTCATTTTTATAGAAGAACAGAATGTTCTTTTGCCTCGTTGCTTTAAGCGCATCATTTCCTACTAAAGCAAAAAAAAAAAACTAATGGTATTTTTGAAAGGTAGCTATAAATGAGAGCTATGGAGCATTTGTACATGTAAGTTATTCATCAGATCAGCTCATTATTAATGCTGAAGCTTTTCTATCTGTGGAATACATTCAGACTGTACAGTAACATCTACTTAGAAGCAGGTACATTACCACACAAAAATTTTCACACTATTAACAGCTGAATGCCAATTTTAGTTTGACTGTATAACTGTCGTATTTTTTCAAGTTCCTGATTTTTTAGTTTTCCCACTGCCCCGTGTTCAGCTTGATGTCCTGGCTTACCTGAGAGGACTGTCTCACAGACCTGCGTAATTTAGAAAATATGGATTTCTCCGATGTGGCAGTGATGTGCCAAAGTCAAGTTCCTTTTACACTATAACCCCAAGCTCTGGCTTGGCCAACTTCGTGTGTTACACTGAAAAAGTAAGTCGTACATTTAATGGATGTGGTGTGTTGTCCCTGTGGAGATCAGTATTTAGATTACTGAATGACAATTAACCCAGTTAGTGCTCCCTTTGGCCACGTGTTATCCTACCAAGCAAATACCGTTGTGTCCTTTATTACAGCTTCCCCGTGACTGGACGTGGGAGATACCTTACCTAAAAACACACGTTGGTCAGTATTGTGTAGGTCTGCGATGGGAAAATTACAAATTCAGTATTGGACTATAACATGCTTTGCCAGTGTGATATCAAGTATTGAATTACTTTAAAAAATGATAAGTGTCTGGAGTATTGCAGAAGTGTCCAAGTCACTGCCTGTGTGTGTCTGTGTAGGTGTGCTTTGTGTTCGATGGTACTCCCTGAATAGTGTTACTGAAAACTTTTTGCAATAGGAAACCTTTGGACAAAGGGCCTTCTGCACGAGTTAGTTGTGCTTTTTATAAAGTGAGACTTGCAGGCTTTGATTGGCTGGATTTTTTTAGTGATGTATATAAATATATACAAGATGTATCATTGTGAATCGCAACACCCCCCCCCCAATTGAAGCACAAATGCTTACTTTATTTGACATAAGCCAATATTATGTCAGAACTATGAAGTTGAATTGTACAATACAACACTATTAGTATGTCTTTTGCATACCATTTCCCTCGCTTTGGAATGCACTTTCATGTGGTTTTCTACATATTTTAGCTCAATTGGTCCCAACTTTGTTTTTGAGGTGAGGAGTAAAGGGTTATTTTGAAATGTACCCACTACCTAATTCTAGAGAAGGCAGTTTTTTGTTTTTCAAAATGACCCTCTTTTTTATAGGGATGTTTGTTGGTGGTTTCAAGTGCCCTATGAGGTCTGGAAAACTGTCCCCGCTCTCTGTTACTTAGTTTCACCACTTGATTTGAAAAGCTTATTTTGCAGCTACCCCGTCGGTTCTGCCTGTGACTACACAGTCAGTTTTCTTGTCTCCTGCTTTTTTGAAGGGTTCACTATCTTCTTTTAGTTTGGAGACAAACTGGCCTTACAGATGTGGTAAACTTGTCTTAAGTGTTAGCCAGGGCAGAGTTGTTTGAGGGAATTTGTCATGTAGATTAGCCTTTAAAATACTAAACGGCGATGATACAAGTGTATTTTTAATGTTTTGACCTCGTATTGTTTGTTTTTTTTTCCCTAAATCTAGAGGTAGGCATGGGGGTTTTACAGACTGGATCATGAGCAGGCATGCTCACTTTGTCATCGAATTTAGCACAGCACACAATTAAACTCTTAATCAGTGTTAGTTTCTTCATTATGGTCAAAAATTACAAAACATGCCATCCTCGTTGCTCCCTGTTACTTGAAATGCCACCCAGTGTCTTTGCACAAACCCTATTTTAAATGACATGACAGTATTTTTAAATTTACCCTACAAAAATATGGATTATTCCGCATTTTTACTATCGTAGGTAAAATAGTTTTGTTTTTATATTGTTTTTGTTTCTTTCCATGCTCACAAGCAGTTGTGTTTAATAAAATTTTTAATCTTCTGTACAAACAAGCTCGTCTTTATTGAACTCTTCTCCAAACAGTCGACTTGCTATTTAAGAACCAAAGAGAATATTACAAGTGTTCAGTCCCAAACCGTTTCCCAACGGTTATTTAGCTGAGATAGAGGGCATGTTGACGTAAACCTTCATCGGGGTCAGCGGTTTAATCTTGCGTCCCGCCCACCCTCCTTTTCTCTGCCACAAGCCGCTCGAAGGCGAATGCCCAGCCAGCGTTTGCGTTCCGGCTTTGCCGATGATCCGTTTTTGTTGTGGTCGATGTTGGCGACACGCGCCCCACCGTTACCATGCAGGTCTCCAACACCTGTGTGGGTCTACATGACCAAATTCAGTTCAGAACGCATTATGGTTTAAACACGGCAGGTGGATTCTTAATCCGGATTGACCTCACCTGAACCTGCTGGCTTTGAAGGAAGCTGAATGATGCTGTTTCCATTTACTTTACAGCAAAACTTCCACTAGTGCCTAAAACCAAAATAAACCGCCACGTTCAGTTTAGCAATTACGAGTAAGCACATTTTACAGCTGCTATTACATTGTTAGAAGAAACTCAATCCCTATAATGAACTGTGGCAAGATATAATGTAAGTTGACTGAGTTATGATGTGGTTCCTTTCACTACTTAGACATTTTTAAAGCCTGATTGAAAAAACATTCAATTAGTCAATCATAAAATAGAGTCCTAACACGCATTTAGGAAATACTAAGCAAAACAGCAAATAATACCTCAGCAACGAATGTACTCCCGATCCCCTGCCTGGTTGGACCCTAGGTTGTTTCACCAGTGTCCCCACAGAGAAGCTCCCCGTGGTAGGCATCACCCTCTTGGCTGAGAACAACCAAAAAGGTTGGGTTTTACATTTTTTTTGTTAATACAATTATCTGTACTTCCAGCATCTTATGGGGAACGGGTGAGGATGACAAACCAAGTGGCTCTCTACCCTGCCATGCTCCAATAATTTCCAGATGTTTTAATGACGTCGCCAGCCTGCATGTTCTCCGTAGCAATGATCATCTTTTGCGTGTGCCTCCAGCTACCAGAGCAATGTCAGCGGACCTGTGTAATAAAAGATTTAGGACAACCAACTGTGCGTTAAGAACACATGTTTAAAGTCCCGTGTGCTGGAGAAAACAAAAGACCCCCCACTCCTCCCCCCGGGGGGAATAAAAGGTGCTCTCACCTGCACGGGTCGTATCCGCACTTCCACAACCTTCTCTTCAAAGGCTGGGCCTCTCGGGTCGTTCTAGCGCAGGGCCGGGAGTCTATCCACCTGTATTTCTGTAACTTTGGCCACCGCCAATGCCGTGTGGTCCGATCCTTCCTGCGCGCAGAAAGACATGATGAGCAACTCTTTGCACTCGGCTCTAGTCGAGACAAGTACCACAGCGGTTATAAAAGCAAATACATCACTCAGTGCTGTCAGCCCCCTGGCGGAGGCTGAACCCGACTACTCTTTGACGACATAAGTTGGACCTTAGTGGAAATTATTATTGGTGATTCTCATGCTCTACTCAAAAACTATCAAACGGAGCTTGATGTCTTATTTTATAAAAAATATATAAAAAAAAAGGCCTGCACCAACAGATATTCATAACAATTTGTTTTATTAATTTGCAGGTTATTTCTCAGTTAAATTGATTCATCATATGGTGTAGAAAATGGCAGAAAAAGTGAAAGAAGAAATATAAGATAGATCCTTACAGCCCAAGGTAAAATCTTCAAATTGGTTTGTTTAGCTGTATTTGAATCCTGTTCAAGATTTGTTAACATTTTATTCTACAGGACAGTATCAGTTTTTCCCTCTGCGACACCTAATAACAGACATGAGGAGAATGGAATGTGTCCCGTTAATGGATGAATATGCCAGATCTTTGGGCCTAATGAGATCTCCAACAATGAACTGTACAAGAAAACGGAAGCCGTACATCACCAAGGAGATTACGCACAGCCCTCTGATGGCTAGACCAGTGTTGAGGATGGAGCGGACCGCATCACAAAAGTCGCCTTAAGTGACACCACCTGGCAGAAGAAAACTGCGAGGCCCCAACCACCTGGCGTAGACCTGCGCACAAGAGCTGGAATAGATGAACATCGTGGGGAGAGGCCCAGTATTCGCCAGGGCCGAATTCAATGCAGAGTGCTCAGGGAAGCTGATGTCCCTAGGGACGAAGATTAATTAGCAGTAGCAACTAATTACATAACCTCGTACAGTTTGAAATTAAAAGCTGTTTTACTTAGTCTTATGGACCTGAGACTAGAGCAACGTGGACGGCCTACAGACTGATTTTTCTCTGTTCAGATCACTGAGTCTCTGGCTCTCTTTTAAAACCTTGTGAACTTAAGCCAGCTGGGCCTCGACTAGATTGACCTTAAGGCAACAAGACTATTTTAAAGTCCGTTTGAGATTTGTACACGTTTAATCTACTGGTCAGTACTGCACATTAGCAGCCACTTAAAAACCTTGTCCTCCTTCAGCTTTGCCCTTATCACACAGTCACTTATTCTGCTCGTCTACATTGGCCCAATCTTTACCCGATTGATCTCTGCCTCCTGTCTTCTTCATCCCTATAGGCGTTGTGGTGGTACTTCTCCCTCGCTTCAAAATTCGTTCTGCTCCAGGGAGCTGTGGTGAGGAGCCTCTGCACTGCCCGCCGTACTGGTTACCCGAGTTCCCAGCTTGGTCCTGTGCAACTGCCTGTCAACACAAAAAGCAAATGATAGTTTGTGTTCAGATCTCTGGTATGGATGATAGGCATGGATGGATGGTAGATGGATATAGATACTTTATTGATCCCTAAGTGGAATCCAAGGTCCAGTAGCTTAAAGACATCACAAACAAATACACATATATCATAAAAGGATAATAAATAACAAATCCGTGTGCCGTTTAGCTCAGTTGGTAAAAAGAATATCTTAAAAATCCACATGAAAAAAGGACAATCAAAGAAAAGATAAATAAAAAAATCCACATGAATGCACATAGGGATGTATAACCACGAGACGCGGCAGGGACTGGCCCTGGGACTCAGTAGGCATGGTAAGGTGCTAATTAGTCCAATAGTGCAAGGATCAAGTCTAGAGACCAGCCTTAAATTTAAGGGTGGAATCACCAACGCCGCCCATATCATCACGATACTTATGCCACATACGATTTTAAACATTTTTTTTTCAAACTTCTAATTTTTCCCAATTTCAATGATGTCCCCAAAGGAAACTATGTCAACATCTGTTTTTCTAAAAATACATTTCTCTGTTTGTTCCATGTCACTTCAATTTTTATTGCTGCAAAATGGGATTGTCAAGCAAGAACTGACCAACTCATGTAGACTAAAACATCGATCCTGGCGCCTGTGTGTCGATACAGTATTGCCACTGAAAATATCGCGATACAATTGCTGTATCGATTATTCCCCCCACCCCTATTACATATAAGAGAATAATGTAGACATAGTAATATAAAAACTATAGCACATGCAGGCTAAGTTTAAAAGGCGCATTAAATATGGCATTATAAAGGGAATATAATAGATAAACACACAATCAACAGTCATACTCGAGGGTTTGAATTAATAGGGCTGTCCCCTCTTACAGACTATCTGTGGTTTTGGTATTAGTCGCTATTCTTTAGTTGATAAGTCATTTTTTAATGCTTATTCATGCTTATTACTCATTTCCAAGAAACTTTAGAGCACTTTCTGGTGAACACAAATTCAAAAGTGTGCTTTTTGCGGATTAATTGTGTAGAAACTCATTTTTACAGATGGTTATTAATGACTTTACGTTGTGCTTTTCTATCTTACCCCTCTCAAAGCGCACAGCTCTGTGGTAAATCACTAATCAAGTAGTTCGTCAAATCATGTAAGTGTTAGTCAACTAGGATTTCTTTAGTGAGGACAGCCCTAGTCCAACCGTTGTAACAGCCAAGTATTGAGTTGGACCTCATCCGGCTGGGGGATGGGGGGGTAGGTGTGGTGCTACCCCACTAACACAGAACGTTTAGGGAAACGTTAGTTTAATGGTTCTCTAAAGGTTAGTTCGAACCGAACCAAAAACTAACGTTTAGGAACGTTAGTTTATGGTTCTCTAAAGGTTAGTTTGACCGAACCAAAAACAACGTTTAGGGAACGTTAGTTTATGGTTCTTTAAAGGTTTGTTCGAACCTAACCAAAAAACTAACGTTAAGGAACTTTAGGAACGTAGTTTATGTTCTCTAAAGTTAGTTTGAACCGACCAAACTACGTTTAGGAACGTTATTTATGGTTCTTTAAAGTTAGTTCGAACCTAACCAAAAACTAACGTTAAGGGAACGTTAGGGAACGTTAGTTTATGGTTCTCTAAAGGTTAGTTCGAACCGACCAAAACTAACGTTTAGGGAACGTTCCCTCGGTTATACGCTCCCTAACGTTAAGAGAACCAACCAACTGTATATTTATACATGGGCTTTATATGGCTCATATAGCCAGTACACAGTGGGCCAGTGGCCAGTTTAGTACCAACACAACTGCTGTTGTTGTTTGAGGAGTGGAAGTGGTCGAGAGGGGAGAACGACGAGAGACTGTCTCTTGAAGCATTGGAACATGGTTACCTGCGAGCAGAGCAGAGCAGGCTGGGACAGGTCAGGGAGCGCAGGGCCCGCGTTAGACACGACGCCGCCTCTTTACCACGTCCTCCTGACAGCTGAGGAGCAGAGACACGGAGGCAGTTTCACAGCTGACAGTTCTGTGGTTTCTCACTAGCGTTTACCTGGCGGCGCCATTTGCTCTGCACGTTTCTCCTGCCTTGAATTCATTTTTTACTTAATTAGCCTATAGAAAACCACATGTAGAGGTCTACTGACTGTAATTACCTTTATGTTTCAATTGTATACTGCCTCACCCTAACCTTAATGGCCAATACATGAGCTATCGCTAGGGTTTTTCCTTAAGCTCTATAATACACTCCCTTTTATTTCTGTTTTAATAGACTAAGCCGAATTAACCACGTATATCGTATCCAGCTCACAAAATAACTCTTGTAATTGTAACATTAAACCAACCTTTATGGTTGACTATTTCATCACAAGCTTCTCGTCGGCGTCCTTCACAATCCGCACGCTGCGTCGCGCACTGATGACGTGTACTCCGCGCTCCTCCTCTGTGGATCGGTGCACATAGACATAAAATCTTTATGTCTATGGGTACACACATAGCTACAACTAAACAGTCAAACACAAGTTACAGTTGACCAATTATGATATACCATTCTTCCATTTTACAGCTCCCAGGGGACGTATGTAACCCTGTCGGAATACTCAGTACAGTTCAGCATAGATAGCCTACATCTACCGGCTTCTTCCTTCTCTGACAGCTGTTTTAATTCCTCCTCTAGGTGGTAGATTGGCCTTCTTTCCGTGCCAGTAACGTAGCGTGGATGCGATCTCTAACCTCTTATATAGCTGACAATAGGCTACTACTTGTTTGTCTCCACTAAGCTTCTCCTTCCTTTTCATGAGACCCATTGTTAATTGTTTTGAACACATTGGCAGTCCAACCGTTCCCATACCATTTGGATGAACAATACAATGTCGTTCAATTTCAAAACTCTTTCTGTCATTTTATCACTTCCCAAGAATGTTTAGAAAAACGGGTTAAATGACACACAATCATTCGTCCTACAGGGTTCCGCAGTGTGTGCAGCATTGCATGGCCCCACCACTGAGTGTTCTGTCTGAAGTCCAAAGAAGCTGTAAATGTTCCAGAGGATATTATGCTGACCAATGTGACAAAAGTAGCACATTTTCCACTCAGGCTTTACTTATGAATGGTTTCGTAATTCATTTTGCTTAAAGAATTGTCACAAAATGCTCTCGTTTACAGTCACCACGAAAAACTACATTTTCCAGCAATTTCCTAATGGGCACAGTCTCCAGTATACAACTTTTGAATCCCTTTTTTTTTTTTTTTTAGGCTACAGAAACCTTAGCTCCTTTTCCCTATAAGCAGCCAACAGGCAGCATCGTTGTGACCCTCCCTGGCCTGCCTGCTAAATAGCTGCATGATAAATAACCTTAAGGACATCATCGTGTTATCATTCTCCCTCCAGAGTCACAGGAGACAACCGCTGTTTTCACTTTAACAACACTACTAACAGTGGGAGTGTGTTTTTAAACATGTGGCCTAGTTAATTACCTGCAGAAATGAACATTTTATTTGTCCATATGACTGAACACAGATAAAATTAGTAAATTTGATCATTTAGTATTAGCTGTACAGCCTTAACTTGCATACTAGCCTTTCATACCATCACCCTCCTTTTTGAAGAGATAGTTCAGACTTTTGAAGTGTAATGGAGGCGTTTATATATATATATATATATATATATATATATAGATATATATATATATATATATATAATAAATTTATTATGCAACACTTTGAAAAGGCCACGCCCCCCCACATCTTAAGTTCCGATTGACTTGAAATTTCTCGGACAGGTGCAGCCTAAGTGCTCTACAAAAAAATCTCAAGGATCGTTAAGGTCCGCCAAGGACATTTTTTCCGCCTTTAGAATTTTTTTGAAAACACCATTGGAGCTCTCTCATACACCGTAGCTCCCATTGCCACAGCTTGTGGCTTTATTAGCAATTGCTTTTATGTTCATCTGCTTTTCTCAAAATGCCGTGAGCTGGACTGAGCTACGTATTACTGAAAACGAAATGAATGTTTTTGACAAATCCGTTGTAAGGCATTTTAAAGTGCACTGTGAAGTCCAATCTTTGCAAAGCTTGCAGGAGGATATGTTTTATGACGTTGGACCACATGTGTGAAGACTTAAAGCGGCTATTTTTTTAAAAAAAAACTTTTTTTGTTCTTTCCTTCTCTGTACACACACAGTGAGATGGGTGATGCGTGTAGATGAACTTGATGCACACGATACAGATGACGTGTACACAGATGACTCCTAAAGACGCCTACAGCATGCCCCCACCGTAGAACTGGAGCAAGGTAGCTCATCATCCAGTTCAAGCACATTTTGTGAAGCTATTGTGTTGTGTCAGTGATTGGCTTTGTGTGGTCCAGTGTATTTGGAGGTGACGGTCACGGAGCCTGCAGATTTTTTCCTGCTAATGGTTATTGGGTGTGGGGCCACGCCGTCTCCTCAGCCCAACTCTACAGAGGGTGTGTTCCACACGCGCTTCGGCACGGGTCCAGAACGCTCTCAACATCACACTTCTTCTCACTTTTGTCTTTTTTTTTGTATTTTTTACCATGAACTCCAATCGCCCATTTCTTCTCTTTTATTCTACTCTTTTGTTGGTGTTAAGGGATGGACAGGAGGGAGAGTACAGGGCACTGTGGGTGGACTTTGTGGAGGGGTCTGGTAAGAACTGCTGCTGCAGAACGTTGATAACCAAAGAATGGTGGTCGACTTCAGGACAAAGGGAACGCTCCCGCCCCTTTGCATCCTGGGAAGTGACGTTGATATGGTGGAGAGTACAGATACCTTGGTGCAACATCGACAGCAAGCTGAACTGGAAGGTCCAACAGCACTGCTGTTTAACAAAGAGGGGATGAGCAGACTCTATTTCCTGAGAAGCGAGATCCTTCAACGTGTGCAGCAGGACGTTGGAGATCTTCTACAGTCTGTTGTGGCCAGCGCTCGTTCTCCCCGCATCTGCTGGTGCAGCATGCATCGAGCCAGCCACACAAACAGACTGAACAAACTGATCTGGAAGGCTGGCTCCGTGATCAGCTGGCAAACAGGACACTTTTGAACGCTGTGGTGGAGGAGTGTCCCTGCACAAACTGTTTCCTATCATGGATAACCTGACCACCCTCTCCCCCCCCCCCCCCCCCCACCCACACTGGTCCAACAGAGGACAGCTTCTCAAGAGGCTCCCGACAGTTTAATGCCGCACGGACCGCTACAGTAATCATGTCCAAAAAACCTTCACACGTCTTCACTGGGTGCAGATAGACTCTGAGACACCACAACATTGCAATAAGGGCAACCGCCCGATTGGTTCATTTCCATTTTAGCATACTTAAAACATACACATTTTTTTTTCCCCCATCTTGTAAATATTTTAATATTTGTTCTTATATCTTATTGTTTGTTATTATTATTTTATTATTTTCATGTATATTGTATGTATGTAATATTTGTGTGCTGCTGTAACACTGTAATTTCCCATTTTTTTGGATCAAATGTCTCTCTCTCTCTCTCTCTCTCTCCTCTCCTCTCTCTCTCTCTCTCTCTCTCTCTCTCGCGCTCTCTCTCTTAATCCGTGTGGTGGATACAAGACTGTGTCCTTTTTCAAGTAGCGCAGAGCAGTCGGCCGTAAACGGCGAAGTTCCCACCCACTCGCTACAGCCCAACCGTTTTCGTTTCTTGGTAAACCTCACGAGCTCCATCTGCCACTGCACCGTTCAGCTGTGCGAGCCAGACGTACCACAAGTCCTGCACCCTGTGAGCTCATTCATCTTTACTCTGGCTCGCACAGCTGAACGGTGCAGTGCAGATGGAGCTCGTGAGGTTTTACCAAGAAACGAAACGTGTTGAGGCTGTAGCGAGTGGTGGAACTTTCGCCGTTACGGCCAGACTGCTCTG
>NC_045749.1:18849390-18863194 GCF_008692095.1 Etheostoma spectabile | reverse complement strand
AGCACACAAAATATACATACATACAATATACATGAAATAATAATAACAATAATAATAACAAAACATAAGAATATAAGAACAAATATTTAAATATTTACAAGATGGGAAAAACAAAATGTGCTACTGTTTAAGTATGCTAAAATGGAAATGAACCAATCGGGCCGGTTGCCCTTATTGCAATGTTGTGGTGTCTCAGAGTCTCATCTAGCACCCAGTGAAGACGTGTTGAAGAGTTTTATTGGAATGATTTCCTGTAGCGGTCCGTGCGGCATTTAAACTGTCGGAGCCTCTTTGAGAACACATTCCAATGTAAGCACAACATGAATATTTTAAAAATATATATCCTTTTTTTTTTTTATTAACTTTTGTTTACTGCCTTTCTTCTTCCCGCTCCCGGTTTCTTTTCCTTAACACAATCCTCCACGTTTCCCGGCAAATAATATAATAATAACTTGAATTTGTATAGCGCGTTTTTTTCCTTTTTTTTGTTTTTTTTTTTTTTTTTTGTTTTTTTTTTCTTTTTTTTCTTTTTTTGCTTTTGTTTTTTTTCCTGTTTTTTTTCCAGCTCAAAGTCGCTTAACAGAGTCAAAACGTGTTTAAAAAAAAAAAAAAAAATACACAGATAGCAGAACGGAAAAGATGGGTCTTCAGTGGACTGACAAATGGTGAGGGATTCAGAGATGCGATCTCATGGGGAGGGAGTTCCAGAGCCTGGGAGCTGCCTGGAAAAGGCTCTGTCCCAAAACTGCGGAGCTTTGACTTGGGGACAGAGAAGACCGGCTGAGGTGGATCTGAGGGACCGTGAAGGTTGGTAGGGGGAGAGGAGGACAGTGAGTATGACGGGCAAGGTCGTGTATGGCTTTGTAGTGAGGACCAGGATTTTGTATGTGATCCGGTGAGAATGGGAAGCCAGTGTAGCTGTTTTAGGACGGAGTGTTGTGGTGCAGGATGTGGAGCGGTGATGAGCCTGCACGCTGAGTTCTGAACCCAGTTGGAGCCTTTTAATGGCGGTTGACTGATGCGAGAGTAGTGAGTTGCAATAGTCAAGTCGTGAGGAGATGAAGCATGAATAAGTCTTTCGGCGCAGAGGGAGTGAGTGAGGGTCTGATTTGCAATATAGTCTAAGCAATAAGACCTGATGAGTTGGTCTAAAAGTAAGCCTGATTGCGAGGTGAGGGGTGCCTTTTTCAAACTGTCCCAACCAAAGGCATTTCAACAAAAAAAAAAAATTATTTTTATTAGTGACAGTGGGTAGACCGGAAAGGTGGGAGAGAGATGGGTGGTGACACGCAGCAAAGGGTCGCAGATCGGACTCAAACTTGGGCCGCTGCGAAGGCCTCAGCCTACGTGGGGGGTGGGGCACACTCTTACTGGGTGACCTAGAGGCCGCCCGACTTAGACTATTTTCAGACTTCCACACAGCTCTCTTCAGCCACACTTTTTCACATACAGTTGTGTTCAAAATACAAGCAGTCCAACATCACTGACCTCATAAATCCTATTTTTGTAGAGTGATATGTCCACAAATAACTTCCTAGTAAGTGTTGTAGAGTCACTATAAAACCAACAGTCATGACATGCATGCTGCTCATTTTGTTTGAATCTGCATGTCAAAATATAGAGCTTGTTGTGTTCAATTAGTGAGGTCACTGATCTGTAAAGAAACAGGTGTCAGTTATGGCCCGATATTAAGGAGGAGGAAGCAAGTGTGGTGCATGCTGGTATAGTGCATTTCACACTGAAATACTCAGCAAAATGGGTGTTCCGACATTGCTCTGAGAAACAGAGGACTTTGATTAAAAAATTGATTGGAGACGGAACATAAACGAGTGCAAAAGTCCCATGCGAAAAAAGACACGTACTGAATAGGATGAAATTTACCAAAGGACACATTGACTGGCCAAGGAAAATGGCGCGACATTCTGGGGGCTGATGAGAGCAAAATTGTTCTTTTTTGGGTCTAGGGGCTGCAGACAGTTTGTCCCAACGACCCCGTGCACTGAATTTAAGCCACAGTGCACTGTGAAGAGAATAAACATGCTGGTACAAAAAATGATGTTATGGGGATGTTTTCTCATACTGGTGTGTTGGGCCTATTTATCCTTACCAGGGATCAGTTTCAAGACATCAAAGTACTTGAGTTTCCTTATGCGAAGTTTCCTTATACTTGAGTTTCCTTATGCTGAAGACGAAATCCCTTTGAAATGGGTCTTTCAACAAGACAATGACCCAAAACACACCAGTAAGCGAGCAAAGTCTGGTTCCAGAATAACAATGATGTTATGGAGCGGCCAGCCCCATCCCCGGACCTCCATCCCATGAACACTTGTGGGGTGACATCATAATTCTGTTTCTGAGACAACCCAGCAATGCATTTGCAATTAATTTAATGAATTGTGGATTTTAGTTCAATTGTCCTGGGTGGAATACCTGTTCACAGATGCCAGAAGTTGGTCACCTCCATGCAGCACAGATGTGAGCAGAACTAATATTAGTGCAGTGATTCAAAGTAAAGCAAACCCCCTGAGACCTGTTCAGTTTATACAGTAATGTTGGAGTTTGTAAAGAAAAATGCAAATACCACTATTTTTTTTGAACAACCTGATATTCTTTCTTTCTTCACTTTCTGTAAAGGTATAACCACAAACTTGATCAATTTTGGTCATGTTTTGTTTGGAATTGAATGTGCAGTGTTCCCAATGCATTGATATTAGGAATTAAAATATAGCTCTAATGATTTGAGCACATTATTCACTTTTTTAACACCACGCTATTATCGAACACAACTGCATGCAGTAGTACTCCTAGACCTTTACACACACACTTGGATGCGTAATGTACCCCTTTAAGTGCAAAAAAAGAAGTGTGAAGATTTTAAAAAAAAACCTGTTTCTCTCTCCAGTGATTTTTCTTAGCAAGAAGCCAAGGAGAAAAGCTGGACTCTAAAGGCCAAGTGATTGATGGCATCAGCAGTGTGATCTGCACCGCCAAGCACCACACACCATGCTGAGAGGTAAGGCCCAGTGCACCTCAACCGTGCAGACACAACCCCGCCACCACAGCACAGCTAAGGCTATACTGCCTCTGTGTTGATGTCAGGACCCTCCTCGTATTGCTTAGTACACAGTCATGTAAACAAAGAAGTATCTGCACTATAACTCCTGGCAGTGCAAAACTCCGAACATCAATTAGGAGATTTTTTAAAATGTAATTCATTCCTTTTTCGTCTCTTACACTATTGATGGAGTGGAGTGAACGATGTGAAGTTTTTCCAGCTCGCTGCCCAGTGGCCAACCCCGTCAAGCACTTCCGTGGGGATCTTTGGTTACACTAAGCCTGTGGACCCTGGCCACCTGTCCACGTCAACCGCCACCAGAATCTCCGCTGCACTTGTCCCACCAGAGGCTACAGAGAATTAGCCCCCCCCGGCAATAATAGTTTCCTGTGGAAATCTACTGACTCCAACCACGTGTTCAATACGCAAATTTCATGTTGTCAATTAGATGTTTTTGATGTTGTTGGTGTTGTTGTTGGTTTTTTTTTATCACAATACAGAAAGCAAAGTACTATTTTGTAAGATTTTGTGCTACCGCGCCTCGGAGTATTTTGAGGTTTTGACAATTTGCCACATTTCGATAATGGCAGCTGTGTTTGCACTTTGTTTTGTTAACATTTTATTATTTCGTGAAATCCTACATTTATTGTTACTCTATGACAATGGAGGGTGTGATGGTGGATGTGCAGTGGCGTGTGTGAGATTGGTGTGAGACCGTGTTTGTTGTTGAAAGGTGGAATATTGCTGTGAATCTAGATGGATCCTTCTCTCCTAACTCAGTGCTCGGTTTTTCTTACTCGTCCCTTTACTTTCTCAAAAAGGTCATTTTTATAGAAGGAACAGAATGTTCTTTGCCTCGTTGCTTTAAGCGCATCATTTACCTACAAGCAAAAAAGAAAAAACTAATGGTATTTTGAAGGTAGCTATAGAATGGAGCTATGGAGCATTTGTAACATGTAAGTAGTTCATCAGATCAGCTCATTATTAAGTGCTGAAGCTTTTCTATCTGTGGAATGTACTTCAGACTGTACAGTAACATCTACTTAGAAGCAGGGTAACATTACACACACAAAAGATTTTCACACTATTAACAGCTGAATGCCAATTTTAGTTTGACTGTATGAACGTGTCGTATTTTTTTCAAGGTCCTGATTGTTTTAGTTTCCCAGCTGCCCCGTGTTCAGCTTGATGTACCTGGCTTACCTGAGAGGACTTCTCACAGACCTGCAGTAATTTAGAAAAATGGATTTCTCCAGATGTGCAGTGATGTGCAAAGTCAGTTCCTTTTACACTATAACCCCAGAGCTCTTGGCTTGGCCAAACTTCGTGTGTTAAACTGAAAAAGTAAGTCGTCATTTAATGGATGTGGTGTGGTGTCCCTGTGGAGATCAGTATTTAGATTACTAGAATGACAAATTAACCAGTTAGTGCTCCACTTTGGCCACGTGTTATCCTAACCAGCAAATACCGTTGTGTCCTTTATTACAGCTTCCCCGTGACTGGACGTGGGAGATACCTTACCTAAAAACACACGTGGTCATATTGTGTAGGTCTGCGATGGGAAAATTACAAAATCAGTAAGTTGGACTAAACATGCTTTGCCAGTGTTGATATTCAAGTATTGAATTACTTTAAAAAAGATAAGTGTCTGGAGTATTGCAGAAGTGTCCAAGTCACTGCCTGTGTGTGTCTGTGTAGGTGTGCTTTGTGTTCGATGGTACTCCCTGAATAGTGTTACTGAAACTTTTTGCAATAGGAAACCTTTGGACAAAGGGCCTTCTGCACGAGTTAGTTGTGCTTTTTATAAAGTGAGACTTGCAGGCTTTGATTGGCTGGATTTTTTTAGTGTGTATATAAATATATCAAGATGTATCATTGTGAATCGCAACACCCCCCCCCCAATTGAAAGCACAAATGCTTACTTTATTTGACATGAAGCCAATATATTCTCAGAACTATGAAGTTGAATTGTACAATACAACACTATTAGTATGTCTTTTTGCATACATTTCCCTCGCTTTGGAATGCACTTTCATGTGGTTTTCTACAATTTTAGCTCAATTGGGTCCACTTTGTTTTTGAGGTGAGGAGTTAAAGGGTTTATTTTGAAATGTACCCACTACCTATATTCTAGAGAAGGCAGTTTTTTGTTTTCAAAATGACCCTCTTTTTTATAGGGATGTTTGTTGGTGGTTTCAAGTGCCCTATGAGGTCTGGAAAACTGTCACCCGCTCTCTGTTACTTAGTTTCACCACTTGATTTGAAAAGCTTATTTTGCAGCTACCACCGTCGGTTCTGCCTGTGACTACACAGTCAGTTTTTCTTGTCTCCTGCTTTTTTGAAGGGTTCACTATCTCTTTTGTTGGAGACAAACTGGCCCTTACAGATTGGGAAACTTGTCTGAAGTGTTAGCCAGGGCAGAGTTGTTTGAGGGAATTTGTCATGTAGATTAGCCTTTAAAATACTAAACGGCCGATGAACAAGTGTATTTTTAATGTATTTGACCTCGTATTGTTTTGTTTTTTTTTCCCTAAATCTAGAGGTAGGCATGGGGGTTTTACAGACTGGATCAATGAGCAGGCATGCTCACTTTGTCATCGAAATTTAGCACAGCACAAATTAACTCTTAACAGTGTTAGTTTCTTCATTAATGGTCAAATTACAAAACATGCCATCTCGTTGCTCCCTGTTACTTGAAATGCCACCCAGTGTCTTTGCACAAACCCTATTTTAAATGACATGACAGTATTTTTAAATTTACCACTAAAAAATATGGATTATTCCGCATGTTTTACTATGTAGGTAAAATAGTTTTGATTTTTATATTGTTTTGTTTCTTTCCATGCTCACAAGCAGTTGTGTTTAATAAAATTTTTAATCTTCTGTACAAAAAGCTCGTCTTTATTGAACTCCTCTCCAAACAGTCGACTTGCTTTTAAGAACCAAAGAGAATATTACAAGTGTTCCAGTCCCAAACGTTTCCCAACGGGTTATTTAGCTGAGATAGAGGGCATGTTGACGTAAACCTTCATCGGGGCAGCGGTTTAATCTTGCGTCCCGCCCAGCCTCCTTTTCTCTGCCACAAGCCGCTCGGAGGCGAATGCCAGCCAGCGGTTGCGTCCGGCTTTGGCCGATGATCCGTTTTGTGTGGTCGATGTTGGACACCGCGCCCCACCGTTACCATGCAGGTCCTCCAACCCTGTGTGGGTCACATGACCAAATTCAGTTCAGAACGCAATATGGTTTAAACACGGCAGGTGGATTCTTAATCCGGATACCTCACCTGAACCTGCTGGCTTTGAAGGAAGCTGAATGATCTGTTTCCATTTACTTTACGAAGCAAAACTCCACTAGTGCCTAAAACCAAAATAAACCGCCACGTTCAGTTTAGCAATTACGAGTAAGCACATTTTACAGCTGCTATTACATTGTTAGAAAAACATCAATCCCTATAATGAAACGTTGGCAAGATATAATGTAAGTTGACTGAAGTTATGATGGGTTCCTTTCACTACTTAGACATTTTTAAAGCCTGATTGAAAAAACATTCAATTAGCAATCATAAAATAAGAGTCCTAACACGCATTTAGGAAATACTAAGCAGAAACATGCAAATAATTACCTCAGCAACGAATGTACTCCCGATCCCCTGCCTGGTTGGACCTCTAGGTTGTTCACCAGTGTCCCCACAGAAGAGCTCCCGTGGTAGCATACCCTCATTGGCTGGAACAACCAAAAGGTTGGGGTTTTACATTTTTTTGTTAATACAATTATCTGTACTTCCAGCATCTTATGGGGAACGGGTGGAGGATGACAAACCAAGTGGCTCTCTACTGCCATGCGTCCAATAATTCCAGATGTTTTAATGACGTTCCCAGCCTGCATGTTTCCGTAGCAATATCCATCTTTGCGGTGCCTCCAGCTACCAGAGCAATGTCAGCGGACCTGTGTAATAAAAGATTTAGGACAACCACTGTGCGTTAAGAACACATGTTTAAATCCCGTGTGCTGGAGAAAACAAAAGACCCCCCACTCCTCCCCCCGGGGGGAATAAAAGGGGCTCTCACCTGCACGGCGCCTATCCGCCCTTCCACAACCTTCTCTTCAAAGGCTGGGCCTCTCGGGTCGTTCATAGCGCAGGCCGGGAGTCTATCCACCTGTATTTCTGTTTTGGCCACCGCCAATGCCGTGTGTCCGATCCTTCCTGCGCGGCAGAAAGACATGATGAGCAACTCTTTGCACTCGGCTCTAGTCGAACAAGTACCACAGCGGTTATAAAAGCAAATACATCACTCAGTGCTGTCAGCCCCCTGGCGGAGGCTGAACCCGACTACTCTTTGACGACATAAGTGGGACCTAGGGGAAATATTATTGTTGATTCTCATGCTCTACTCATAAAACTATCAAACAGGAGCTTGATGTCTTATTTTATAAAAAATATATAAAAAAAACAGGCCTGCACCAACAGATTATTCATAACAATTTGTTTATTAATTTCAGGTTATTTTCTCAGTTAAATTGATTCATCATATGGTGTAGAAAATGGCAGAAAAAGTTGAAAGAAGAAATATAAGATAGATGCCTTACAGCCCAAGGTAAAATCTTCAAATTGTTTGGTTTAGCTGTATTTGAATCCTGTTCAAGATTTGTAACATTTTATTCTACAGGACAGTATCAGTTTTTCCCTCTGCGCCACCTAATAACAGACATGAGGAAATGGAATGTCCCTAATGGATGAATATGCCAGATCTTTGGCCTAATGAGATCTCCAACAATGAACTGTACAAGAAAACGGGAAGCGTGACATCACCAAGGAGATTACGCACAGACCCTCGATGGCTAGACGGTGTTGAGGATGGAGCGGGACCGCATCACAAAAGTCGCCTAAGGTGACACCACCTGGCAGAAGAAAACTGCGAGGCCCCAACCACCTGGCGTAGACCTGCGCACAAGAGCTGGAATAGATGAAGCAGTCGTGGGGAGAGCCCAGTATTCTGCCAGGGGCCGAATCAATGCAGAGTGCTCAGGGAAGCTGATGTCCCATAGGGGACGAAAGGATAATTAGGCAAGTAGCAACTAATGTACATAACCTCGTACAGGTTGAATTAAAAGCTGTTTTACTTAGTCTTATCGGACCTGACTAGAGCAACGTGGACGGCCTACAGACTGATTTTCTCTGTTCAGATCACTGAGTCTTGCTCTCTTTTAAAACCTTGTGAACTTAAGCCAGCTGGGCCTCGACTAGATTGACACTTAAGGCAACAAGACTATTTAAAGTCGTTTGAGATTTGTACACTTTAATCTACTGTCAGTACTGCACATTAGCAGCCAACTTAAACCTTGTCCTCCTTCAGCTTTGCCCGTTATCACACAGTCACTTATTCTGCTCGTCTACATTGGCCAATCTTTACCCGATTGATCTCTGCCTCCTGTCTTCTTCATCCCTATAGGCGTTGTGGTGGTACTTTCTCCCTCTGCTTCCAAAATGTCCGTTCTGCTCCAGGAGCTGTGGTGAGGAAGCCTCTGCCTGCCCGCCGTACTGGTTACCCGAGTTCCCAGCTTGGTCTGTGCAACTGCCTGTCAACACAAAAAGCAAATAGATAGTTTGTGTTCAGATCTCTGTGTATGGATGATAGGCAATGGATGGATGGATAGATGGATATAGATACTTTTATTGACCCTAAGTGGAAATCCAAGGTCAGTAGCTTAAAGACATCACAAACAAATACACATATATCATAAAAGGATAATAAATAACAAATCCTGTGGCAGGTTTTAGCTCAGTTGGGTAAAAAGATAATCTTAAAAATCCACATGAAAAGAAGGACAATCAAAGAAAAGATAAAATAAAAAAATCCACATGAATGCACATAGGGATGTATAACCACGAGACGCTGGCAGGGACTGGCCCTGGGACTCAGTAGGCATGGTAAGGTGCTAATTAGTCCAATAGTGCAAGGATCAAGTCTAGAGACCAGCCTTAAATTAAGGGTGGGAATCACCAGACGCCGCCCGATATCATCACATATTATGCCACATACGAATTTAAACATTTTTTTTCAAACTTCTAATTTTTCCCAATTTCAATGATGTCCCCAAAAGGAAACTATGTCAACATCTGTTATTCTAAAAATACATTTCTCTGTTTGTTCTGTCACTTCATTTTATTGCTGCAAAATGGGATTGTCAAGCAGAGAAACTGACCAACTCATGTAGACTAAAACATCGATCCTGGCGCCTGTGTGTCGATACAGATTGCCACTGAAAATATCGCGACAATGGCTGTATCGATTATTCCCCCCACCCCTATTACATATAAGAGAATAATGTAGACATAGTAATATAAAAACTATAGCATGCAAGGCTAAAGTTTAAAAGGCAGCATTAAATATGGGCATTATAAAGGGAATATAGTAATAAACACACATCAACAGTCATACTCGAGGTTTGAATTAATAGGGCTGTCCCCTCTTATCAGACTAATCTGTGGTTTTGGTATTTCGACTAGATTTCTTTAGTTGATAAGTCATTTTTTATGCTTATTCATGCTTAATTACTCATTTCCAAGAAACTTAGAGCACTTTCTGGTGAACACAAATTCAAAGTGTGCTTTTGCAGGATTAATTGTGTAGAAACTCATTTTTACAGATGGTTAATTAATGACTTTACGTTGTGCTTTTCTAGTCTTAGCCCCTCTCAAAGCGCACAGCTCTGTGGATTAAATCAACTAATCAATAGTCGATCAAATCATGTAAGTGTTAGTCAACTAAGATTTCTTTAGTGAGGACAGCCCTAGTCCAACCGTTGTAACAGCCAAGTATTGAGTTGGACCTCAGTCCGGCTGGGAGGATGGGGGGGAGGGTGGGTGCTACCCCACTAACACAGCAACGTTTAGGAAACGTTAGTTTATGGTTCTCTAAAGGTTAGTTCGAACCGAACCAAAAACTAACGTTTAGGAACTTAGTTTATGGTTCTCTAAAGGTTAGTTTGACCGAACCAAAAACTAACGTTTAGGGAACGTTAGTTTATGGTTCTTTAAAGGTTGGTTCGAACCTAACCAAAAAACTAACGTTAAGGGAACTTTAGGGAACGTTAGTTTATGGTTCTCTAAAGGTTAGTTTGAACCGAACCAAAAACTACGTTTAGGAACGTTATTTATGGTTCTTTAAAGTTAGTTCGAACCTAACCAAAAACTAACGTTAAGGGAACGTTAGGGAACGTTAGTTTATGGTTCTCTAAAGGTTAGTTCGAACCGCAAAAAACTAACGTTTAGGGAACGTTCCCTCCGGGTTATACGCTCCCTAAACGTTAAGAGAACCAACCAACTGTATATTTATACTGGGCTTTATATGGGCTCAATAGCCAGTACACAGTGGGCCAGTGGCCAGTTTAGTACCAACACAACTGCTGTTGTTGTTTGAAGGTAGTGGAAGTGGTCGAGAGGGGGAGAGACAGACGAGAGACTGTCTCTGTGAAGCATTGGAACATGGTTACCTGCGAGCAGAGCAGAGCAGGCTGGGACAGAGCAGGGAGCGCAGGGCCCGCGTTAGACACGACGCCGCCTCTTTACCACGTCCTCCTGACAGCTGAGAGGCAGAGACACGGAGGCAGTTTCACAGCTGACAGTTCTGTGGCTTTCTCACTAGCGTTACCTGGCGGGCGCCATTTGCTCTGCACGTTTCTCCTGCCTTGAATTCAATTTTTTACTTAATTAGCCTATAGAAAACACATTAGAGGTCTACTGACGTAATTACCTTTATGTTTCAATTGTATACTGCCATCACCCTAAACTTAATGGCCAATACATGAGCTATCGCTAGGTTTTCCTTAAGCTCTATAAATACACCTCCCTTTTATTTCTGTTTTAATAGATAAGCCGAATTAACCACGTATATCGTATCCAGCTCACAAAATAACTCTTGTAATTGTAACATTAAACCAACCTTTATGTTTTGACTTATTTCATCACAAGCTTCTCGTCGGCGTCCTTCACAATCCTGCACGCGGCGTCGCGCACTGATGACGTGTACTCCGCGCTCCTCCTCTGTGGATCGGTGCACATAGACATAAAATCTTTATGTCTATGGGTACACACATAGCTACAACTAAAACAGTCAAACACAAGTTAAAGTTGACCAATTATGATATCCCATCTTTCCTTGTTACAGCTCCAGGGGACGTATGTAACCCTGTCGGAATACTGCAGTACAGTAGCATAGATAGCCTACATCTACCGGCTTCTTCCTTCTCTGACAGCTGATTTTAATTCCTCCTCTAGGTGGTAGAATTGCCTTCTTTCCGTGCGTAACGTAGCGTGGATGCGATCTCTAACCTCTTATATAGCTGACAATAGGCTACTACTTGTTTGTCTCCCACTAAGCTTCCCTTCCTTTTCATGAGACCCATTGATTTGTTTTGAACACATTGGCAGCCAACCGTTCCCATACCATTTGGATGAACAATACATGTCGATTCAATTTTCAAAACTCTTTCTGTCATTTTATCACTTCCACAGAATGTTTAGAAAACGGGTTAAATGACACACAATCATTCGTCCTACAGGGTCGCAGTGTGTGCAGCATTGCAATGGCCCCACACACATGTGTTCTTCTGAAGTCCAAAGAAGCTGTAAATGTTCCAGAGGATATTATGCTGACCAATGTGACAAAAGTAGCACATTTCACTCAGGCTTTACTTATGATATGGTTTCGTAATTCATTTTGCTTAAAGAATTGTCACAAATGCTCTCGTTTACAGTCACCACGAAAAACTACATTTTCCAGCAATTTCCTAAATGGGCACATGTCTCCAGATAACAACTTTTGAATCCCTTTTTTTTTTTTTTTTAGGCTACAGAAACCTTAGCTCCTATTTCCTATAATGCAGCCAACAGGCAGCATCGTTGTGACCTCCCGCCTGCCTGCTAAATAAGCTGCATGATAAATAACCTTAAGGACATCATCAGTGTTATCATTCCCCTCCAGAGTCACAGGAGACAACGCTGTTTTCACTTTACACAACACTAACAGTGGGAGTGTGTTTTAACATGTAGGCCTAGTTAATTACCTGCAGAGAATAACATTTTATTTGTCCATATGACTGAACACAGATAAAATTAGTAAATTTGCATTTAGTATAGCTGTACAGCCTTAACTGCATACTAGCCTTTCATACCATCCCCTCCTTTTTGAAGAGATGTTCAGATCTTTTGAAGTGGTAATGGAGGCGTTTATATATATATATTATATATATATATATATATAGATATATATATATATATATATATAATAAATTTATTAGCAAACTTTGAAAAGGCCACGCCCCCCCACATCTTAAGTCCGATTGACTTGAAATTTCTCGGACGTGCAGCCTAAGTGCTCTACAAAATAAATCTCAAGGATCGTTAAGGTCCGCCAAGGACATTTTTCCGCCATTTAGAATTTTTTTGAAAACACATTGGAGCTCTCTCATACACCGTAGCTCCCATTGCCACAGCTTGTGGCTTATTTAGCAATTGCTTTTATGTTCATCTGCTTTTCTCAAAATGCCGTGAGCTGGACTGAGCTACGTATCACTGAAAACGAAATGAATGTTTTTGACAAATCCGTTGTAGGCATTTTAAATGCACTGTGAAGTCCAATCTTTGCAAAGCTTGCAGGAGTATGTTTTATGAGTTGGACCACATGTGTGAAGTACTTAAAGCGGCTATTTTTTTAAAAAAAAACTTTTTTTGTTCTTTCCTCTCTGTACACACACAGTGAAGGTGATGCGTGTAGATGAACTTGATGCACGATACAGATGACGTTGTACACAGATGACTCCTAAAGACGCCTACAGCAGTGCCCCCACCGTAGAACTGGAGCAAGGTAGGCTCATCATCCAGTTCAAGCACATTTTGGTGAGCTATTGTGTTGTGTCAGTGATTGGCTTTGTGTGGTCCAGTGTATGTTGGAGGTGACGGTCACGGAGCCTGCAGATTTTTTTCCTGCTAATGGTTATGGGTGTGGGGCCACGCCGTCTCCTCAGCCCAACTCTACAGAGGGTGTGTTCCCACGCTGCTTCGGCACGGGTCAGAACAGCTCTCAACATCACTCTTCTCTCACTTTTGTCATTTTTTTGATGTTTTTACCATGAACTCCAATCGACCCATTTCTTCTCTTTAATTCTACTCTTTTGTTGGTGTTAAGAGATGGACAGGAGGGAGAGTACAGGGCACTGGTGGGTGACTTTGTGGAGGGGTCTGGTAAGAACTGCTGCTGCAGAACGTTGATAAGACCAAGAGATGGTGGTCGACTTCAGGACAAAGGACACGCTCCCGCCCCTTTGCATCCTGGGAAGTGACGTGATATGGTGGAGGAGTACAGATACCTTGGTGTCAACATCGACAGCAAGCTGAACTGGAAGGTCACAGCACTGCTGTTTACAAAGAGGGGATGAGCAGACTCTATTTCCTGAGGAAGCTGAGATCCTTCAACTTGTGCAGCAGGACGTTGGAGATCTTCTACCAGTCTGTTGTGGCCATCGCTCGTTCTCCTCCGCCATCTGCTGGGCACACATCGGAGCCAGCCACACAAACAGACTGAACAAACTGATCTGGAAGGCTGGCTCCGTGATCGGCTGCAAACAGGACACTTTTGAAGCTGTGGTGGAGGAGTGTCACCTGCACAAACTGTTTCATCATGGATAACCTGACCACCTCTCTCACCCCCCCCCCCCCCCCCACCCACACTGGTCCAACAGAGGAGCAGC
>NC_045749.1:18848787-18849365 GCF_008692095.1 Etheostoma spectabile | reverse complement strand
AGCTACCGGATTACCTGGGTGTCAACATCGACAGCAAGCTGACGGAAGGTCAACAGCACTGCTGTTTACAAGAAGGGATGAGCAGACTCTATTTCCTGAGGAAGCGAGATCTTCAACGTGTGCAGCAGGACGTTGGAGATCTTCTACCAGTCTGTTGTGGCAGCGTTGTTCTCCTCCGCCATCTGCTGGGGCAGCAGCATCGGAGCCAGCACACACAAACAGACTGAACAAACTGATTGGAAGGCTGGCTCCGTGATCGGCTGCAAACAGGGCACTTTTGAAGCTGTGGTGGAGAGGGTCACGACCAAACTGTTTCTATCATGGAAACCTGACCACCTCCTCCACCCCCCCCCCCCACCCACACTGGTCCAACAGAGGAGCAGCTTCTCCAAGAGGCTCCGACAGTTAAATGCCGCACGGACCCCCTCCACCATATCCACGTCACTTCCCAGGATGCAAAGGGGCTGCGGAGCCGTTCCCTTTGTCCTGAAGTCGACCACCATCTCTCTGGTCTTATCAACGTTCTGCAGCAGGCAGTTCTTACCAGACCCCTCCACAAAGTCACCCACCAGTGCCCT
>NC_045749.1:18848530-18848777 GCF_008692095.1 Etheostoma spectabile | reverse complement strand
TCCTGTCCATCCCTTATACACCCAACAAAAGAGTAGAATTAAAGAGAAGAAATGGGTCGATTGGAGTTCATGGTAAAAACATAAAAAAATGACAAAAGTGAGAAGAACTGTTGATGTTGAGAGCTGTTCTGACCCGTGCCGAAGCAGCGTGTGAACACATCCCTCTGTAGAGTTGGGCTGAGGAGACGGCGTGGCCCCACACCCACTAACCATTAGCAGGAAAAAAATCTGCAGGCTCCGTGACCGT
>NC_045749.1:18837599-18848520 GCF_008692095.1 Etheostoma spectabile | reverse complement strand
ACATACACCTGGACACACAAAGCCAATCACTGACACAACACAAATAGCTTCACCAAAATGTGCTTGAACTGGATGATGAGCCTACCTTGTCTCCAAGTTCTACGGTGGGGGCACTGCTGTAGGCGTCTTTAGGAGTCATCTGTGTACAACGTCATCTGTATCGTGGCATCAAGTTCATCTACACGCATCACCATCTCACTGTGTGTGTACAGAGAAGAAAGAACAAAAAAAGTTTTTTTTAAAAAAATAGCCGCTTTAAAGTACTTTCACACATGTGGTCCAACGTCATAAAACATATCCTGCAAGCTTTGCAAAGATTGGACTTCACAGTGCACTTTTAAAATGCCTACAACGGATTTGTCAAAAACATTCATTTCGTTTTCAGTGTAATACGTAGCTCAGTCCAGCTCACGGCATTTTGAGAAAAGCAGATGAACATAAAAGCAATTGCTAATAAAGCCACAAGCTGTGGCATGGGACTACGGTGTATGAGAGATCTCCAAATGTGTTTTTCAAAAATTCTAAATGGCGGAAAAAATTCCTTGGCGGACCTTAACGATCCTTGAGATTTATTTGTAGAGCACATTAGGCTGCACCGCCGAGAAATTTCAAGTCAATCGGACTTAAGATGTGGGGGGCGCCTTTTCAAGTTTTGCATAATTTATTTATATATATATATATATAAATATTAATATATAGATATATATATATATATAAACCGCCTCCATTACCACTTCAAAAGATCTGAACTATCTCTTCAAAAAGGGATGGTATGAAAGGCTAGTATGCAAGTTAAGGCTGTACAGCTTAACTAAATGCATCAAATTTACTAATTTTATCTGTGTTCAGTCATATGGACAAATCAAATGTTCATCTTCTGCAGGTAATTTAACTAGGCCTACATGTGTTAAAAACATCTCCCACTGTTAGTTTGTGTAAAGTGAAAACAGCTGTATGTCTCCTGTGACTCTGGAGGGGAAATGATAACACTGATGATGTCCTTAAGGTTATTTATCATGCAGCTTATTTAGCAGGCAGGCAGGGAGGGTCACAACGATGCTGCCTGTTGGCTGCATTATAGGAAATGTAGGAGCTAAGGTTTCTGTAGCCTAAAAAAAAAAAAAAAAAAGGGATTCAAAAGTTGTATATCTGGAGACATGTGCCCATTTAGGAAATTGCTGGAAAATGTAGTTTTTCGTGGTGACTGTAAACGAGAGCATTTTGTGACAATTACTTTAAGCAAAATGAATTACGAAACCATATCATTAAGTAAAGCCTGAGTGGAAATGTGCCTACTTTTGTCACATTGGTCAGCATAATATCCTCTGGAACATTTACAGCTTCTTTGGACTTCAGACAGAACACATCGTGTGTGGGGCCATTGCAATGCTGCACACACTGCAGACACCTGTAGGACGAATGACTTGTGTGTCATTTAACCCGTTTTCTAAACATTCTGTGTGAAGTGATAAAATGACAGAAAGAGTTTTGAAACTTGAATCGACATTTGTATTGTTCATCCAACTGGTATGGGAACGGTTGGCTGCCAATGTGTTCAAAACAATTACAATGGGTCTCATGAAAAGGAAGGAGAAGCTTAGTGGGAGACAAACAAGTAGTAGCCTATTGTACAGCTATATAAGAGGTTAGAGATCGCATCCACGCTTACGTTACTGCACGTAAAGAAGGCAATTCTACCACCTAGAGGAGGAATTAAAATCAGCTGTCAGAGAAGGAAGAAGCCGGTAGATGTAGGCTATCTATTGCTACTGTACTGCATGTATTCCGACAGGGTTACATACGTCCCCTGTGAGCTGTAACAATGGAAGACTGGTATATCATAATTGGTCAACTTTAACTTGTGTTTGACTGTTTTAGTTGTAGCTATGTGTGTACCCATAGACATAAAGATTTTTATGTCTATGTGCACCGATCCACAGAGGAGGAGCGCGGAGTACACGTCATCAGTGCGCGACGCAGCGTGCAGGATTGTGAAGGACGCCGACGAGAAGCTTGTGATGAAATAAGTCAAACATAAAGGTTGGTTTAATGTTACAATTACACTGAGTTATTTTGTGAGCTGGATACGATATACGTGGTTAATTCGGCTTATTCTATTAAAACAGAAAATAAAAGGGAGGTGTATTTATAGAGCTTTAAGGAATAACCTAGCGATAGCTCATGTTATTGGCCATTAAGGTTTAGGGTGATGGCAGTATACAATTGAAACATAGAAGGTAATTACAGTCAGTAGACCTCTAAATGTGTTATTTCTATAGGCTTAATTAAGTAAAAATCTGAATTCAAGGCAGGAGAAACGTGCAGAGCAAATGGCGCCCGCCAGGTAACGCTAGTGAGAAAGCCACAGAACTGTCAGCTGTGAAACTGCCTCCGTGTCTCTGCTCCTCAGCTGTCAGGAGGACGTGGTAAAGATGGCGGCGTCGTGTCTAACGCGGGCCCTGCGCTCCCTGACTCTGTCCCAGCCTGCTCTGCTCTGCTCGCAGGTAACCATGTTCCAATGCTTCACAGAGACAGTCTTCTCGTCTGTCTCTCCTCCCTCTCGACCACTTCCACTACCTTCAACAACAACAGCAGTTGTGTTGGCTACTAACTGGCCACTGGCCCACTGTGTACTGGCTATATGAGCCCATATAAAGCCCATGTATAATATATACAGTTGGTTGGTTCTCTTAACGTTTAGGGAGCGTTATAACCCGGAGGGAACGTTCCCTAAACGTTAGTTTTTGGTTCGGTTCGAACTAACCTTTAGAGAACCATAAACTAACGTTCCCTAACGTTCCCTTAACGTTAGTTTTTGGTTAGGTTCGAACTAACCTTTAAAGAACCATAAACTAACGTTCCCTAAACGTTAGTTTTTGGTTCGGTTCAAACTAACCTTTAGAGAACCATAAACTAACGTTCCCTAAACGTTAGTTTTTGGTTCGGTTCGAACTAACCTTTAGAGAACCATAAACTAACGTTCCCTAAACGTTCTGTGTTAGTGGGGTATGCACCACCCTCCCCCCCCCATCCCCCAGCCTGGACTGAGGTCCAACTCAATACTTGGCTGTTACAACGGTTGGACCTAGGGCTGTCCTCCACTAAAGAAATCCTTAGTTGACTACCACTTACATGATTTGATCGACTAATTGATTAGTTGATTTAATCCACAGAGCTGTGCGCTTTGAGAGGTGGCTAAGACTAGAAAAGCACAACGTAAATGTCATTAATTAACCATCTGTAAAAATGAGTTTCTACACAATTAATCCTGCAAAAGCACCACTTTGAATCTTGTGTTCACCAGAAATGTGCTCATAAGTTTCTTGGAAATGAGTAATTAAGCATGAATAAGCATAAAAAATGACTTATCAACTAAAGAAATCTTAGTCGACTAATACCAAAACCACAGATTAGTCGACTAAGAGGGGACAGCCCTATTAATTCAAACCTCGAGTATTGACTGTTGATTTGTGTTTATCTATTATAAAATCCCTTTATAATGCCCATATTTAATGCTGCCTTTTTAAACTTTAGCCTTGCATTGCTATAGTTTTTATATTACTATGTCTACATTATTCTCTTATATTGTAATAGGGGTGGGGGGAATAATCGATACAGCATTGTATCGCGATATTTTCAGTGGCAATACTGTATCGACACACAGGCGCCAAGTATCGATGTTTTAGTCTACATGAGTTGGTCAGTTTCTCTGCTTGACAATCCCATTTTGCAGCAATAAAATTGAAGTGACATGAACAAACAGAGAAATGTATATTTTTAGATAAAACAGATGTTGACATAGTTTCCTTTTGGGGACATCATTTGAAATTGGGAAAAATTAGAAGTTTGAAAAAAAAATGTTTAAATATCGTATCGTGGCATAAGTATCGTGATGATATCGGGCGGCGTCTGGTGATTCCCCCCCACTAATATTTAATGCTGGTCTCTAGACTTGATCCTTGCGCTATTGGACTAATTAGCACCTTACCATGCCTACTGAGTCCCAGAGCCAGTCCCTGCCAGCGTCTCGTGGTTATACATCCCTATGTGCATTCATGTGGATTTTTTTTATTTAGTATCTTTTCTTTGATTGTCCTTCTTTTTCATGTGGATTTTTTAAGATTATTCTTTTTTACCAACTGAGCTAACCTGGCCACACTGGATTTGTTATTTTATTATCCTGTTTATGATATATGTGTATTTTGTTTGTGATGTCTTTAAGCTACTGGGACCTTGGATTTCCACTTAGGGATCAATAAAGTATCTATATCCATCTATCCATCCATCCATTGCCTATCATCCATACCAGAGATCTGAACCAAACTATCTATTTTGCTTTTTTGTGTTGACAGGCAGTTGCACAGACCAAGCTGGGAACTCGGGTAACCAGTACGGCCGGGCAGTGCAGAGGCTTCCTCACCACAGCCTCCCTGGAGCAGAACCGGACATTTTGGAAGCAGAGGGAGAAGTACACCACAACGCCTATAGGGATGAAGAAGACAGGAGGCAGAGATCAATCGGGTAAAGATTGTGGCCAATGTAGACGAGCAGAATAAGTGACTGTGTGATAACGGGCAAAGCTGAAGGAGGACAAGGTTTAAGTTGGCTGCTAATGTGCAGTACTGGACCAGTAGATTAAAAGTGTACAAATCTCAAACGGACTTTAAAATAGTCTTGTTGGCCTTAAGTGTCAATCTAGTCGAGGCCCAGCTGGCTTAAGTTCACAAGGTTTTAAAATAGAGCCAGACTCATGTGATCTGAACAGAGAAAATCAGTCTGTAGGCCGTCCACGTTGCTCTAGTCCAGGTCCGATAAGACTAAGTAAAACAGCTTTTAATTTCAACCTGTACGAGGTTATGTACATTAGTTGCTACTTGCCTAATTACTCCTCTTCGTCCCCTATGGGACATCAGGCTTCCCTGAGCACTCTGCATTGCATTCGGCCCCTGGCAGAATACTGGGCCTCTCCCCACGACTGCTTCATCTATTCCAGCTCTTGTGTCGCAGGTCTACGCCAGGTGGTTCGGGGCCTCGCAGGTTTTCTTCTGCCAGGTGGTGTCCACCTTAAGGCGACTTTTGTGATGCGGTCCCGCTCCATCCTCAACACATGTCCTAGCCATCTCAGGCGTCTGTGCGTAATCTCCTTGGTGATGCTACGGCTTCCCGTTTTCTTGTACAGTTCATTGTTGGAGATCTCATTAGGCCAAAAGATCTGGCATATTCATCCATTACGGGACACTTCCATTCTCCTCATGTCTGTTATTAGGTGTCGCAGAGGAAAAACTGATACTGTCCTGTAGAATAAAATGTTCACACATCTTGAACAGGATTCAAATACAGCTAAACCAAACAATTTGAAGATTTTACCTTGGGCTGTAAGGCATCTATCTATATTTCTTCTTTCACCTTTTTCTGCCATTTTCTACACCATATGATGAATCAATTTAACTGAGAAAATAACCTGCAAATTAATAAACAAATTGTTATGAATAATCTGTTGGTGCAGGCCTGTTTTTTTTATATATTTTTTTATAAAATAAGACATCAAGCTCCTGTTTGATAGTTTTATGAGTAGAGCATGAGAATCACCCAATAATAATTTCCCCTCAGGTCTCCACTTATGTCGTCAAGCAGTAGTCGGGTTCAGCCTCGGCCAGGGGGCTGACAGCACTGAGTGATGTATTTGCTTTTATAACCGCTGTGGTACTTGTTCTGACTAGAGCCGAGTGCAAAGAGTTGCTCATCATGTCTTTCTGCCGCGCAGGAAGGATACGGACACACGGCATTGGCGGTGGCCATAAACAGAAATACAGGTGGATAGACTTCCAGCGCCTGCGCTACGAACCGACCCGAGAGGCCCAGCCCTTTGAAGAGAAGGTTGTGGAAGTGCGATACGACCCGTGCAGGTGAGAGCACCTTTTAATCCCCCCCGGGGGGAGGGAGTGGGGGGTCTTTTGTTTTTCTCCAGCACACGGGACTTTAACATGTGTTCTTAACGCACAGTTGGTTGTCCTAATCTTTTATTACACAGGTCCGCTGACATTGCTCTGGTAGCTGGAGGCAACCGCAAAAGATGGATCATTGCTACGGAGAACATGCAGGCTGGAGACGTCATTAAAACATCTGGAATTATTGGACGCATGGCAGGTATGAGAGCCACTCTGGTTTGTCATCCTCCACCCGTTCCCCATAAGATGCTGGAAGTACAGATAATTTGTATTTAACAAAAAAATGTAAAACCCCAACCTTTTTGGTTTAGTCTCAGCCAATGAGGGTGATGCCTACCCACTGGGAGCTCTTCCTGTGGGGACACTGGTGAACAACCTAGAGGTCCAACCAGGCAGGGGATCGGAGTACATTCGTGCTGCAGGTAATTATTTGCATGTTTCTGCTTAGTATTTCCTAAATGCGTGTTAGGACTCTTATTTTATGATTGCTAATTGAATGTTTTTTCAATCAGGCTTTAAAAATGTCTAAGTAGTGAAGTAACCCAATCATAACTTCAGTCAACTTACATTATTATCTTGCCACAGTTTCATTATAGGGATTGATTGTTTCTTCTAACAATGTAATAGCAGCTGTAAAATGTGCTTACTCGTAATTGCTAAACTGAACGTGGCGGTTTATTTTGGTTTTCAGGCACTAGTGGAGTTTTGCTTCGTAAAGTAAATGGAACAGCAATCATTCAGCTTCCTTCAAAGCAGCAGGTTCAGGTGAGGTCATCCGGATTAAGAATCCACCTGCCGTGTTTAAACCATATTGCGTTCTGAACTGAATTTGGTCATGTCGACCCACACAGGTGTTGGAGACCTGCATGGTAACGGTGGGGCGCGTGTCCAACATCGACCACAACAAACGGATCATCGGCAAAGCCGGACGCAACCGCTGGCTTGGCATTCGCCCTTCGAGCGGCTTGTGGCAGAGAAAAGGAGGCTGGGCGGGACGCAAGATTAAACCGCTGCCCCCGATGAAGGTTTACGTCAACATGCCCTCTATCTCAGCTAAATAACCCGTTGGGAAACGTTTGGGACTGGAACACTTGTAATATTCTCTTTGGTTCTTAAAAATCAAGTCGACTGTTTGGAGAGAGAGTTCAATAAAGACGAGCTTTTTGTACAGAAGATTAAAAATTTTATTAAACACAACTGCTTGTGAGCATGGAAAGAAACAAAACAATATAAAAATCCAAAACATATTTACATCTATAGTAAAACATGCGGAATAATCCATATTTTTTTAGTGGTAAATTTAAAAATACTGTCATGTCATTTAAAATAGGGTTTGTGCAAAGACACTGGGTGGCATTTCAAGTAACAGGAGCAACGAGATGGCATGTTTTTGTAATTTGACCATTAATGAAGAAACTAACACTGATAAGAGTTAATTTGTTGCTGTGCTAAATTTCGATGACAAAGTGAGCATGCCTGCTCATTGATCCAGTCTTGTAAAACACCCCCATGCTACCTCTAGATTTAGGGAAAAAAAACAAAACAATACGAGGTCAAATACATTAAAAATACACTTGTCATCATGCCCGTTTAGTATTTTAAAGGCTAACTCACATGACAAATTCCCTCAAACAACTCTGCCCTGGCTAACACTTCAGACCAAGTTTACCAATCTGTAAGGGCCAGTTTGTCTCCCAACTAAAAGAAGATAGTGAACCCTTCAAAAAAGCAGGAGACAAGAAAACTTGACTGTGTAGTCACAGGCAGACACGTACGGTGGTAGCTGCAAAATAAGCTTTTCAACATCAAGTGGTGAAACTAAGTAACAGAGAGCGGTGACAGTTTTCCAGACCTCATAGGGCACTTGAAACCACCAACAAACATCCCTATAAAAAAAGAGGGTCATTTTGAAAACAAAAAACTGCCTTCTCTAGAATATAGGTAGTGGTTTACATTTCAAATATAACACCCTTTTAACTCCTCACCTCAAAAACAAAGTGTGACCCAATTTGAGCTAAAATATGTAGAAAACCACATGAAAGTGCATTCCAAAGCGAGGGAAATGTATGCAAAATGACATACCTAATAGTGTTTGTATTGTACAATTCAACTTCATAGTTCTGAAATATATTTGGCATTCATGTCAAATAAATGTAAGCTATTTGTGCTTTCAATTGGGGGGGGGGTGTTGCGATTCACAATGATACATCTTGTATATATTTATATACATCACTAAAAAAAATCCAGCCAATCAAAGCCTGCAAGTCTTCACTTTATAAAAAAGCAACAACTAACTCGTGCAGAAGGCCCTTTGTCCAAAGGTTTCCTATTGCAAAAGTTTCACGTAACACTATTCAGGGAGTACCATCGAACACAAAGCACACCTACACAGACACACACAGGCAGTGACTTGGACACTTCTGGCAATACTCCAGACACTTATCATTTTTTAAAGTAATTCAATACTTGAATATCACCACTGGCAAAGCATGTTTCAAGTCCAACTTACTGATATTTGTAATTTTCCCATCGCAGACCTACACAATACTGACCAACAGTGTGTTTTTAGGTAAGGTACTACTCCCACGTCCAGTCACGGTGAAGCTGTAATAAAGGACACAACGGTATTTGCTTGGTTAGGATAACACGTGGCCAAATGTGGAGCACTAACTGGTTAATTTGTCATCTCAGTAATCTAAATACTGATCTCCACAGGGACCACCACACCACATCCATTAAATGTACGACTTTACTTTTCAGTTTAACACACGATGAAGTTTGGCCAAGCCAAGAGCTCTGGTGGTTATAGTGTAAAAGGAACTTGACTTTGGCACATCACTGCACATCTGGAGAAATCCACTATTTGCTAAATTACTGCAGGTCTGTGAGACGTCCTCTCAGGTAAGCCAGTACATCAAGCTGAACACGGGGCAGCTGGGAAACTAAAACAATTCAGGACCTTGAAACAATACGACAGTTCATACAGTCACAACAAAATTTGGCATTCAGCTGTTAATAGTTGAAATATCTTTTGTGTTGTAATGTTACCCTGCTTCTAAGTAGATGTTACTGTACAGTCTGAATGTACACTTCCACAGATAGAAAAGCTTCAGCACTTAATAATGAGCTGATCTGATGAACTACTTACATGTTACAAATGCTCCATAGCTACATTCATTATAGCTACCTTCAAAAATACCATTAGTTTTTTTCTTTTTTGCTTTAGGTAAATGATGCGCTTAAAAGCAACGAGGCAAACAGAACATTCTGTTCCTTTCTATAAAAATTGACCTTTTTGAGAAAGTAAAGGGACGAGTAAGAAAAACCGAGCACTGAGTTAGAAGAGAAGGATTCCATCTAGATTCACAGCAATATTCCACCTTTCAACAACAAACACGGTCTCACACAATCTCACACACGCCACTGCACATCACCATCACACTCCTCCATTGTCTATAGAGTAACAATAAATGTAGGATTTCACAGAAATAATAAAATGTTAACAAAAACAAAGTGCAAACACAGCTGCCATTATCGAAATGTGGCAAATTGTCAAAACCTCAAAATACCTCCGAGGCGGTAGCACAAATCTTACAAAATAGTACTTGTTCTTTCTGTAGTGTGTATAAAAAAAAACCAACAACAACACCCAACAACATCAAAAACATCTAATTGACAACATGAAATTTGCGTATTGAACACGTGGTTGTGAGTCAGTAAGATTTCCACAGGAAAACTATTACTGCCGGGGGGGGCTAATTCTCTGTAGCCTCTCGGTGGGACAAGTGCAGCGGAGATTCTGGTGGCGGTTGAGTGGACGGTGGCCAGGGTCACACAGGCTTAGTGTAACCAAAGATCCCCACCGGGAAGTGCTTGACGTGGGTTGGCCACTGGGCAGCGAGCTGGAAAAACTTCACATCGTTCCACTCCACTCCATCAATAGTGACTAAGGACGAAAAAGGAATGAATTATACATTTTAAAAAATCTCCTAATTGATGCTTCGGAGTTTGCACTGCCAGGAGTTATAGTGCAGATACTTCTTTGTTTACATGACTTGTTACTAAGCAATACCGAGGAGGGTCCTGACATCAACACCAGATGGCAGTATAGCCTTAGCTGTGCTGTGGTGCGGGGTTGTGTCTGCACGGTTGAGGTGCACCTGGGCCTTACCTCTCAGCATGGTGTGCTGGTGCTTGGCGGTGCAGATCAACCTGCTGATGCCATCAATCACTTGGCTCTTAGAGTCCAGCTCTTTCTCCTTGGGCTTCTTGCTAAGAAAAATCACTGGAGAGAGAAACAGGTTTTTTTTTAAAATTCTTCACACTTCTTTTTTTGCACTTAAAAGGGGTACATTTACGCATCCAAGTGTGTGTGTAAAGGTCTTAAGGAGTACTACTGCATGCAGTTGTGTTCAGAATAATAGCAGTGTGTTAAAAAAGTGAATAATGCTCAAAATCATTAGAGCTATAGCTTTTAATTCCATAATATCAATGCATTGGGAACACTGCACATTCAATTCCAAATCAAAACATGACCAAAATTGATCAAGTTTGTGTTATACCTTTACAGAAAGTGAAGAAAGAAGAATATCAGGTTGTTCAAAAAAAATAGTGGTATTTGCATTTTTCTTTACAAACTCAAACATTTACTGTATAAACTGAAACATGTCTCAGGGGGTTTGCTTTACTTTGAATCACTGCACTAATATTTAGTTTCTGCTTCACATCTGTGCTGCATGGAGGTGACCAACTTCTGGCATCTGTGAACAGGTATTCCAGCCCAGGACAATTGAACTAAATTCCACAATTCATTAAATTAATTGCAAATGCATTGCTGGGTTTGTCTCAGAAACAGAATTTATGATGTCACCCCACAAGTGTTCTATGGGATGGAGGTCCGGGGATGGGGCTGGCCGCTCCATAACATCAATCTTGTTTATCTGGAACCAAGACTTTGCTCGCTTACTGGTGTG
>NC_045749.1:18812688-18837589 GCF_008692095.1 Etheostoma spectabile | reverse complement strand
TTGTCTTGTTGAAAGACCCATTTCAAAGGGATTTCGTCTTCAGCATAAGGAAACTCAAGTATAAGGAAACTTCAGCATAAGGAAACTCAAGTACTTTGATGTCTTGAAACTGATCCCTGGTAAGCGATAAATAGGCCCAACACCACAGTATGAGAAACATCCCCATAACATCATTTTTGTACCAGCATGTTTTACTCTCTTCACAGTGCACTGTGGCTTAAATTCAGTGCACGGGGGTCGTTGGACAAACTGTCTGCAGCCCCTAGACCCAAAAAGAACAATTTTGCTCTCATCAGTCCCCAGAATGTCGCGCCATTTCTCCTTTGGCCAGTCAATGTGTCCTTTGGTAAATTTCATCCTATTCAGTACGTGTCTTTTTTCAGCAATGGGACTTTTGCACTCGTTTATGTTTTCCCGTCTCCAATCAATTTTTTAATCAAAGTCCTCTGTTTCTCAGAGCAATGTCTGGAACAACCCATTTTGCTGAGTATTTCAGTGTGAAATGCACTATAACCAGCATGCACAACACTTGCTTCCTTCCTTCCTTAAATATCGGGCCATAACTGACACCTGTTTCTTTACAGAATCAGTGACCTCACTAATTGAACACAACACTGCTATTATTTTGAACATGCAGATTCAATTACACAGAATGAGCAGCATGCATGTCATGACTGTTGGTTTTATATGACTCTACAACACTTACTAGGAAGTTATTTGTGGAAATATCACTTCTACTAAAAATAGGATTTATGAGGTCAGTGATGTTGGACTGCTAGTATTTTGAACACAACTGTATGTGAAAAAAGTTGTGGCTGAAGAGAGCTGTGTGAAGTCTGATAAATAGTCTAAAGTCAGGGCGGCCTCTAGGTCACCCAGTAAGAGTGTGCCCCCACCCCCCACGTAGGCTGAGGCCTTCGCAGCGGCCCAAGTTTGAGTCCGATCTGCGACCCTTTGCTGCGTGTCACCACCCATCTCTCTCCCACCTTTCCGGTCTACCCACTGTCACTAATAAAAATAATTTTTTTTTTTTTTTGTCTGAAATGCCTTTGGTTGGGACAGTTTGAAAATGACACCCCTCACCTCTGCATCAGGCTTACTTTTAGACCAACTCATCAGGTCTTATTGCTTATGACTTATATTGCTAAAATCAGACCCTCACTCACTCCCTCTGCTGCCGAAAGACTTATTCATGCCTTCATCTCCTCACGACTTACTATTTGCAACTCACTACTCCGCGGCATCAGCTCAACCTCCATTAAAAGGCTCCAACTGGTTCAGAACTCAGCTGCACGGCTCATCACCCGCTCCACATCCTGGCACCACAACACTCCGGTCCTAAAACAGCTACACTGGCTTCCCATTTCTCACCGGATCACATAATACAAAATCCTGGTCCTCACCTACAAAGCCATACACGACCTTGCCCCGTCATACCTCACGTCCTCCTCCCTCCCCTACCAACCTTCACGGTCCCTCAGATCCACCTCACCGGTTCTCCTCTCTGTCCCCAAGTCAAAGCTCCGCAGTTTTGGGACAGAGCCTTTTCCAGGGCAGCTCCCAGGCTCTGGAACTCCCTCCCCCATGAGATCCGCATCTCTGAATCCCTCACCATTTTTCAGTCCCATCTGAAGACCCATCTTTTCCGTCTGCCTATCTTTGTATTTTTTTTTTTTTTTTTTTAACACTTTTTCTACTCTGGTTAGCGACTTTGAGCTTGGGAAAAGCGCTATACAAATTCAATTTATTATTATTATTATGCACGGACAACTTGAGATTAAGAAAGTAAAAAAGATATATATTTTAAAATATTCATGTTGTGCTTACATATGAATGTGTTGTAATTATTAGGTACAATGTATTGTACTTGGTGTGTCAGGACAGTCATATTATCCAAAGTAAGGAGTACCTTTCTTGTTCTTCTCCTTGGTGACCACAGTCATGGCCATGCTGGGTGGTGGGGTGAGTTCCCCCCCGCAGGGCAGACGGCTGACTTGCAGTGAGCGGAAGTTACTCTTCAGGGTGTTCTTCAGTCCCACGTCTCTCTTCTCCCCCTCTTTCTTCTTCTCTGGGCCTTGCCACGTCCAGTAGTCCACCTGGAGCCCCATCACTTCACTGCCCGAACACGGAGAGCTACAAAGGGAAAAAAAAGACAAAGTCAGTTTTTTTTTTCCCCCACTTCGCTACTAAAGCACAGCTTTACAATGAGAGAAAAAATAAGATGGAGTTTTGGATAATAAATATTATTTTTTTTTTTGGGCATTTTTTAGGGCTTTATTGACAGTACAGCTGAAGAAACAAAAGGGGGGGGGGAATGACATGCAGGAAAGGGCCGCTGGTTGGAGTTGAACCCGGGCCCACTGCGTGGAGGAGTAAACCTCGATATGGGTGCCTGCTCTACCAACTGAGATATCCGGGCGCCCGTTGCTGATAATTATGTGTGTGTTGACGTACCCAGCTCCAGAGAGGGCGGTGGACACAGAGGGCGACTGTGGGGGGGTGCCCCCAATCTCCTTCCCATACGGACCGGCCGATGGGGGCGTTGGGGAGGACAGGATGCTTGTGTTGACCATTGCATCATCTGAGTCCACTGCAAATTTGGGAATGGGAAAAAGTCTCAAATAAAACTAAAAATAGCCATAATCAAGTAAACAAAGTCAGCAGATAGAATCAACAGTAACATGTTGAACACACTACCCTGATAAAATACTACCACACCAAAAATAAAGCCCTTCCTTACCTGAAGTTGAGAGGCTTTGCTCCACAATCCCAACTTTCACAACCTGCAAGAATAAAAAACGTTTCAGTGTGAAACTAAAGTGAACACAAAATGAATCAACAATTCCGTCTGACACCTTTACATAGGACACAACATTTTTAAAAAGAAAAACAACAATCTTACCCCAATAAATGGCACAAATTTTTGACAGGAGTCCTCATCAGGGCTGTAAACAGAGAGATACAGAGAGAGAGTGAAGAGGCGATGAGTATGACCAGATGTGGAGCTTAACACTTCAACACTCCAGAGGTGCACATGAACACTCAATGGACCTGAAGGGAAGATGGCTTTGGCATGACCTGCACTATGTCCCATCGCAGCAGAAATGGCACATGAAATGGGGTCATCTTGGGGGTCATGTTACAATGAGATGAATGAAGGGAACGCTCCTTACAACCAAAAGAAGATGGGGTCTTTCTTATCAGCCAGTACTAGGAGCTATTTTTAATACATGGGGTTAAAAGTGATAGTTTGGGCCCAGCCATAATAACTGTGAGGCTCCTTTCCACTACTACTGTGTTGAGTCACCTAGTTCAACAATACAGAGATAGGAAAAAACAATGTCAATTAAAATTCAATACACACGTTATACACACAAAATGCACTCAACGATTCAGCATGGTAGAGGTGAGAAAGTGTTATCTTTCTGCAATTGTCCTCTAACATGTGGCAACAAATGCTGCAACTCCTAATGTCTCTCATGAGCCTGCGAAATAGATTTGCACCCACAGCAAACAGCGGAAGGACAAAGAACACTGCTGGCTTCTGTTCCAGTGCAGAACCAGGATCCAAGTCCTCAGCAATCTTACCACTTTGGGCGCCAGTGCTCTAATATATAATATTATTTCAGTGATGTTACATATTGCAAGGTCAAGATTTTTTTTAAAGCAACTTGTTGCATCACAAGGTGTTGCATAACTCACAAAGACCAAGTATATGGGGGCAAACAATAATTCAAACCTAACTGCCAATCCTTTTGTAAATTACTTTACTTTGATTCATGCAGAAATATATTGCATGTGTTTTAGAGTAAGTAGTACTTATGCAGTTTAGAATGAGATGGAAATATCACATTATTATTACCTTATTGAAATATTTGATTTGCCTTGCAGTAGTCAAAGCAGTCAATAATATTGAGTGAAAGTTTATAATGATGTAGCCTGTCCTAAGGGTAAACCAATACACTGAGCACAGCTGATTCACTCAGCTCACTTTCTACTAAACAGGAATTCTGTAACTGACACTTGAATGGGAATATTGAATTGTGAATATTGTTGAAAACTGTTTTAAAGGTTGATAGGCAAATTCACAGCAACAACACAGAGGACAGAGGACAGAGTAAAGAATCAAACGTCACGGCAAACCAAAGACACAAGTCAGGACAGGAGTGCAAAGTGAAGTTACGGTGTGAAAAGGGAAATGTTAAGACACAGTAAGGAGCTCAAGCCAAATGGAGGAGAGAAAATAAGGAGGTTCAAAACAAAAACAAGAGTTGAATTAGATACCTGATGTAAAAATCAAAATACAAACTTCTTTTCCTTGAATGCAAATCAAAGGGGGAAAGGGGGAAGAAGGAATGCAACTGTTAAAACTGTGTGTTGTATTTAGTACCTTCTGACCAATAGGAAGCCGTTCTTACAAAGAGGGGAAATGTTGGGTCACACCTCAGAAAGAAAACCATCAAATGCACAAAGAAACGTAACAAACTGTCTGTTGAGCGTGTGATGTGTTTGTGGGACGACACAAAGGACTTAGTAGAAGCAGAGGCCTGCGCTGATCTAGCAAATGTAATAATCAGCCATAAACCTTTTCTAAAACAGTGTTACTTGGAATGGACCTGAACCGGTCTCTCCTTAACTTCCTTATGGCATTTTTTGCATGGTATCTATTCAACTCGCCTCAACTCTACTTGCCTTATTTGGTTTTCCATTTCGAAAAAGAGTCCCTGGTACAGGTACTTTTTGTAGTTCTACCTAAGTCGAGGTTCAAAGTGAGCTGAGGCGATACTAAAAAGTGACCTGAAAACCTGCAGACTACTGATTGGTCAAAGAGAATTGTCACTAATCACTGCGTTGTCATTGCTAGCAACAGACAGGGGTGGGGGGGTCCTGAACAAACCCGCTGTGTTTTCTGTTAAATAGTTTACCCAGCGTTTTTTTTTTTTTGTTGCTGCCTCAAGGTTCATTTGAAACTAATTTGCATTTTGGCTGTGGCAACACGTCGAGAATCGAACACAACACACCACACCTTCAATCACGGCAGGTCGCGGCAGTTTCCTGCTATGACGACCAGCCGCAGCTCGCCTCACGCATGAGGGGGTACTAATCTGCAACGGAAAAAGGAGGACGGGGCACCGCGGTCGAGTTGAGCAGAGGCAAGGCGAGCAGGTACCATTAATGGAAAAACGCCATTATTTATGTCAAAATAAGTGAGGATCAATATCATCACAGCAACTTGTGTTTAATGTATGTGGCCGCTTGCATGCATATGCATTCAAACATCTCCCACATGCTGTTTAACTGATGACCAGTCATAGCTATATTTGTTCTGAGACATTTTAGTGAGAAAATAGACATAATAAATCATTAATATCAGTTAAGTTAGAAATCATATCCACACACACACACGGACACGGACACACACACGGACACGGACACGGACACACACACACACACACACACACACACACACACAGGGACGGACACACAAGGACACACACACACACACTTTACCTCTTCTGTTTGTAGGTGAGCATTGCTTCTGAGATGGGGAACTGGTGGGAGACGTTGGCACCGACCAGATACTGAACGACTCGTCCTGCTACGTCTATGTTATCTGCAGGGAGACAGATTGTTAACAACATGTTTCTCCTGTTCCATGCCTGACTAACAAGCTGCAAGACAATTGATGCAAATGCTAATTTTAACATACAGCAGATCACTAGAAGACTGTGCATTAATCATTTTCATTTGACTGAATTAAGGAGGTGGGGGATGCAAGTGTAAAATGTCCCTAAAAACGTGGGTGAAGTCAACCATATGACACATGAGATGAATTATGTGTCCAACTGAAGGCCTGTGGGCAACATGCAGCCTATTTTTGCCAACTTAAAATGTGGAGATGCAAGCTGATTTTAATGTCAATATATTTTGACCTATTGTCTCTCTGCAGTTTCAACCCAACTCCCTGCTGAAGAAAGCACTCACAGCCATTCCTATCCAAACACTGCCTTTTGTGTTGTGGTGGCAGCTAACGTCAAGGATGAAAGAATGAAGGACAAAGATGAAGGACCCAGTTTTGCTGTTCCTTTTTTAAATTTTTTGTAGTTGCTTTGAACCATATTTTAGATGATCAACGTGGTGTGGGGGACTGCAACTCTTGCAATTATGGGGTGTACATGAAGTGAATTAATCGGTGGGGATGGGTGAGAATTATTGGACTTGTCTGGGCAGAACAAGTGAGTTGAGATGGGAATACCAGTTTAACGTGGATGTGTGTGAAGGCAAACAGACTTACAAACTGTAATTTTGACAACCTTTGGGGAATATATCAAAGTCAGAGTTCTGACAGCTCGGTGGTTTTCTTTAGCAGCAGCAGACAGTTTACAGGGAGGAGGAGGAGGAGTGCCATAATCTAGAGCCATTTGCTTCACTTCAGCAGGCTGTAGCTGTCTTTTGCAATTGGAGGAAAAACTCTTCTTCCAATCCATCAGCCCCCTGACCCATGCTCTGACCCCATTTCTTTCCCTTTCAAGTTGGCTGAAGATTAGACACACAGACTGGCTTTGTAGCCAGATGCCAGAGCTATGCATCCTACCTGAGGTGGGCCGTTCCGTCCTGCAGAACAGCTCCCTCCATGCAGTGTCCATAAAGATGCTGTTGAACCTACTGTCAAAGGAGGCCACATACTTTGCCAGGGGATGAGAACCTGTGCAGGAGTGCACATAAATACTTTAAGCATAAAACAATGGTATCATAGCATGTTAGGCTGGTATTTGCACTAATCCTGGATGATATACCTATGGGGATCACCAGGAAGCGTATGTAACTGAGCCAGTCAGGTGTTTTGTTGGCCAGCTGCTCCACGAAGAACCTCAGGATGGTGCTGAGGTAACTCTGGTCGCCTGCCACGGCCACCTTCATCGTCGGTGGTGTCTGTGCATTGCAGTTACAGCTGCAGGGGTTAAGACAAGGAGAGGAGGAGGTATGAGTAATTCAGAGATAGAGTTCAAAATGATGAAAAGGCGTGCGGCCTATGACATACTGTATAGAGCAATTATAAGTCGCTTTGGATCAAAAGCATCAGCTAAATGACATGTTAATGTAATGAAAGGTGTGTCAGAGAGGGTGTGTGAGAGAATTCATGGCTGTCTAAGGATTTGAATGTCAACAGGGTTGAAAACCGGTCTTACCATTTATTGAAAGCAAGATTGTATCATGTTCTAATTTCTAATACCAGGTACTTGCAAATTAGTCTTTCTGAAGTTAAACCAAATATTGCAACAGCATTTAGATTCTACAATGACAAAAAGATTACCATTGTGAAAATTTTTTAAACTGAAACTCAAGTCAACTTACTTTAGCTGGGTTGATTAATTGTTCACGCAAAAGGCAAAAGGCCTTAAACCCTAAAAATGATTTTAAGGTTTACGAAGCTGTTTTTTTTAAAAATAGTATCCAAAATGTTATGTCTTGTATGCTGTAAGATGTTTATATAAGTCTTTAGGACTTTGTTGGTAATTTTAAAACTTTCATTTTCACAGTCCAATAACAGATCAGGACCCTAATATCTGTTGGTTTTAAAATGTCCATTTACTCTCAGTTCTCAGCAACAACATTTGAGGGAAAAACCCTGCAGCCAGCTGAAGCGATGACAGCACTGAGCGAGCATGTTACCATCAGAGACTTGCATGGCTTCACATGACACGGCCCCCAGCTGGAGTACAGGTTGACTGAGGAGCAGGTGTGTAAAGAGTGGAAAAATTGCAGTTCGGTGGATTTAAAGTGAAAACAGGTTTAAGAAAAGCAGCATGGCAGACTGAGACAGCCTCAGTCTCCCACTGACATGACTTCCTGAGGAGACAGCAGCCAAGCAGATGGATCCAAGAAAAAAAGAAAGAAAGAAGAAGGCTGTACTTCAGCTTTTCAAGAGAAAATAGTCACATTCTGATAGAATGGGTTAACAGGCAGAGAGCACATTAGCAGCATGAGTGATAGCGTCCTGGAGTTCTCTGGCAGAGGGCCACCCTAAACATACATCATTTGGCGAATACTACAACAAGATAACGGGCAGCAAGATCACACACTCTAGTGACTCATGTCATTTAACTAGTTTGTGCGTTTGTGTGTGTATGTGAGTGTGTATGTGACTCACAATCTCTGGATGCGAGTAACGATGGTGTTAAAGGCAGCTTGAACATCGGCAGCAGAGCAGGTGGACACAATGGGCTGGCCCTGTTCATGGAGCAACTCGGATACATACTGTGCAGAAACACAAGAAGGGCCTGATGAGATAATGGTTATACATGAGGCAGGGTCGGTCGTGTTGGAAATGCAGCAGGACAAACATGCTACGGGGGTACAAAATTATTCTTTTGTATTTCGGTCTTTTTGCAGCTTTTTGCATGTTAGGAAAATGCTAGTAGCTAGCCTGGCCCAAGTGTTTCTAAAGCGAGGTGAGTCTTTGATATTAAGTGTTCTGTAGAGAAAAGCGCACACCTGTCCTTGCCACTCCATGGTGTTAATGAGGATGATGCTCTCTGGCAGCCGTTCGTCGGAGATGAGGATCTGGTTCAGCTGGTCATACACAGACTTCCTTGGAACCTTTGAGACAAATGACAAGTCGAGAGTCTGAGCATATTTTCACAAAATTAAAAACCCATGTGAAGAAAACATCTGCAGCTTAGTATTCCATCTTGCGAGGTGTTTACCTGTGCTATGAGACGCGAGTCTGGGGAGCACTCGCTCTCCATGCTGCTGGTTCGGTCGTTCTGAGCCTTGGAGTTCTGTCGGTCTTTCATGGAGGTGCTGCGAGGACGCCTCTGCAGCCTGTTCTCCACTTTACTGAGGGAGGGAAGAAACCCAAGGGGCTTAAAGTACATGTCAGACGAAGCAGGCAACCTAATAAACTGGGCTTAGAAGTTGACAAAACATTTAAAAAGAAAAAAAAAAACTGTTGCGGAAACACCCATTCCAAGTAAAAAAAAAAAGAAGAAGATAAACATCGTTAACACTTTAAGTATGTCTAAGATGCATTTGCACCGGGCACTCCGCTAGCTCAGTTGGTGGAGTGGACGTCAACATTTAGGAGGTTAACTCCTAGATGCAACAGGTCGCAAGTTTGACTCTGACCTGCGGCCCTTTGCTGCATGTCATTGCCCATCTCTATGCCCTTTCAAGTCAAAAATAAAGGCTGAAAATGTTTTTATATAAAAAAAAAAAGGAACAAATGCGCCTGGCTTTAAAAGGAATGGGAGATGACACCTTGATTTGTTTATTGCATGTTCAACCCCAAAACACACCTATGAGTAATTAAGACACTAAATATGCGCTTCACGCAGTGCACGTAAAGTAGCTTGTGTACATACAGTACATGATGACATAACACTATCTTGTATGAATGTTTCCAGATGTAGTGATCAGCAGTGTACCTGGGAGACATGTGGTTTTGGGACTCTGTCTTGCAGAGCTTGCCAACAGTGCTGGTCATCCGTTCAGTGTTGACATCCCAGCTGCTCACCTCCCCCGGCCCCGGCCCGCTGTCGTCAGCCTCTGGCTCCTGAACCCAAGGAGGGGGAGCAAATGGCACAATGCTGATGTTTCTCATACAATACAAGCACTGTCATGTCCCATCTACTACTGCATCAGTACCTCTCAGGTTTGAACACTTTCTGTATTATTTTTGTGTGCTTTTGTGTGTGGTGCATTTTAAGAGCAAGAGGTGAAAGAGTTGAGGCGGGGAGGGAAGTAGATAGGTGCTGGCCTGGTCAATATTTGAGCTGTTGGTTGTTAGTTGTGGTTGAAGATAATAATGCGAGCCCAACATGACAGATGTGATACAAATAAAAAAATAAGTAGTGGTCTCGTAGCAGGCAGCTGGGGAAACACTGTTCCTGCAGTTTTGATTTTCAGTTCAAAGTGGGTTAGAGCAGCGGTGCGGCGTGTCAGCAGCCCAGCGCTCTGAGGGGGAGCTGGGGTTGGCCCAACAAGGTTAGAGTGACCCGACAGCAAAAAGACAACAACAAACACAAACACCCCTCTTTGGATCATCAGTCAGGATTTATCCAGCATGGGGCCGCCTTCTCTGCTCTACTGATCCATAATGGATGACTGTGCTGTTTGGTTTAACCTCCCCTGCATACTCCCTCCCTCTGTGCTTTTTCCTGAAAAAAATAACAACAACTACGACCCATGGGAGGAAAAGGCACTGAAGTGGAGAGGGTAGAGAAAAATCTGAGAAAGAGATGCTCAAGGGAGATATAGTTCAAAACAAACAAAAAAAAAGTTGAACTATTGTTGTTTCAAACACATACCCCAACGGTCGTATCTGTGACGCTGTCATCTTTATTCCGGGCCCCTTGCACTTTACATCTGTCCACGGTCAGAAATTCACCACTCTGCAGGACACACACACACACACACACACACACACACACACACACACACACACACACACACACACACACACACACACACACACACACACACACACACACACACACACAACACACACACACACACACACACACACACACACACAACACTTTTGTCTGGTAAATATATAAATGGCTAAATGTTACGGCTCCTTATTAGAGTGCTATGCTCCATCTGCTCAGGTCAAGATTGATCACTCTTAAGCTACGTTTCCATTACAAGACTTTCAAAGTTGGCAGTTCGCTGTACACATTACACAACTTTCTGTCTAGTTGTCTTCTTTTCACACTACCTGACTCACTGGCACCAGGGGCTCACACACTGCTAGATCGTTTACATGGATAAATCCCCAGTCTTGTGTACAAACTACGTTTTTGTCACAAAAACACACAAGAGAAGTGACACGATGCATGACGTAATACCATATGCGGGAGAGGATTTTGGGTTGTCCACCAGAAACAAGCGCTCCAAGCTGTTGGTGGCTGATTTGCAGTGATAAAACAAAGAGGAAAAAGAAAGCTCAGACAGAGCGCTTATAGGGGCTGTTGTCATTGGCACGGGTGTTCACACGTCTTTACTATTCATAGCCTGTTTTCTCTACCTGCAATAACAACTTTGGTCCGTGTTCCAAATGCATTACATACAGTAAGCTACAAGCAAATCCTTCCCTTGTTTCCCCTCAGCCCGTGTCTTGCGTTCTCATTGGCTGTAGCTCCCCAGCAGAATCCCCAAAAGCTCCAGATATTTATCCTGCTAGATATCTAAATATGTCTGCGAGGCAGCAGTGAGCCTCTCATCTTGCATTTCTGAAAAGTTTAGACGTCACACTTGAGCATGTGCACGCGAACGCCAAGCCTATGCAATGGGGGTTTTGTTGGTGAGCAGAATGGAGGACTATAGCAATCTGAAATGCTCTGGGCTGTTTTGTTACAGGCTAAAATGGATTCCCAGATATTTATAAACAGCACTCCCTCTCTAACCATCAGACTCAACATGTCTCTCTCTCTCTTTCCTGTCCTTGTTGTTTCCAATGGGCCATAAATCTCTGTGTTTAGGGATTGCTCCATCCAATCTTCTCTCTGAGCATATTTGTGTCTCTGTGTATGTGTGCGTTGATGGTGGTGAAGAGGTCATTCTGTAGAAGTCCCTATAAATACTAGAGGGCTGTAGGGGTGAAGAGGGTAAGGACTGCAGCCCCCCCCCCCGCTCTTCTGCAGGGGTGGGAGCTGGTGGGCTACACTGTGCTCATGCTTAGAATAACTTGCCTGTGTCATGGTCCTTGGGAATCCCTAAACCACAATAAGCATAGAGGCCTGCCAGACATTTCAACAGTGCCCAGGGGCAATTCCTTTACGTAACAGTTTACTAAAAGGACCTCTCCAGCAACTGATAGGAAGACCTTTATGGGTAAACAACAGTGTGTCTGGAAGGCATCTGACAGGTTTGTTAATAGAGTGCCTGGTGATCAACTTACAGGACACGACAGCTCTCTCTGCTGGCTTTTTTGGCTGTGTATGCTTCCAATTTCTGTCTGGGAACTGGAGTGAGACATCCCTTCAAAAAACGGCCTAGAAATAGAAACAAAGATTTTAATTGAGCTTGGAAAAAATGCTTTTCTTAACCTGTTTTTCTTCTTGTCATTTCCATTTGAGGGGCCAGTTGCAACTTCAGATATGTTTTGAATACTTATCATTTTGTTTTTAATTTTAGAAATCACACTAAAACCCTATACAGGCTGTGGAAAGAAATAATTCAATATCTAGAAATATTAGGCAAGTTCTAAAAAGATGGCCTTTGAGGAAACCAGGTAGAGTATAGACATACTTGAGTTTGGGCTTGGGCGTGCTCAGGACGCTCTCGTTGTCCTCCATCTCTGGCCCACTGTCGCTCTGGTTGTACACCTCCAGACTGTCGTAGAGTAAGTCTAGATCCTCCTCCACTTCCTGTGTCTGGTCAACTGGGTCGGAGTCCAGGACCTGCCACCGTACAAGATAGACACATCAACAACGCATCATCAACACATCGGTACGCTGTAATCAGGGATTAAATAAGTGTAGGAAGTGACTGGTGCTGTGCATTAGCTAATCACTTTCACTGCTAGGCTAATGGAAACTAATGAATGGGGGAGAACACTAAAGGATGTAAAATGAGAAAATCTACGCTATAAATATGTCCCTGCCTTGGTCCTAAGCAGGCCAATTAAAAGGTAAGTGACTGCTAGAGGACAGCTAAGGTGCCGAGCCTTCATCTGCCAGCTTCACAGTGGGGATGTATATCATAGGAACTGCACACAGCCAGGCTTGTGGATTAATGCCACTCCATAAGTGCAATAGCTGGCAGGGAGCAGATAAACACAGTCTGTCCCCTCTCCTCCTCCTGGCTATGTATTTATAGAGCTGTAGCACTGCATACTGGCCCAGCCACAAGGAAGGGATTAGAGACAGGGGACGTGATAAAAGATCATTCAGAAGCATCCAGAAAAACACAACTCAGATGGCCAAGGCTCTTGTAAGCATTACTAGGTTAAATCCCACATCACAAGTGTCTTAGTCCCATTTTTTAAAAGTTACATATAAACCGAAAGGGATGAGTATAAAAGCAAAGTAAATCCTAATCCAGTCTGAAAATGTACATAGTTAAAAATAGAACCTAATCTTTTATAAATCATGTAGTATTCTATGGACTGTTTCCGACATCAGAAAGTCAATGAGGGAGGAGAAACAAGACAACGGGTAGCTCAACTACTTCAAGAGATTTCACAGTTCAATAGGAATTATTATCATTGTAATGGCCTGCCACAGATTATGTACTAATGGTCAGTTGTTGCACACAAATGGTCGATTTGCTGCAGATGACAAGCTATTGTGTAGAATCCACAAACTTTTATTCAAAAAAAAAAAGGAGGTAAGAGAAGAATAAACAGGCTAAACAAAAGCAATGTACAAGCCTACATTTATCATTAGATTAATTGGCAGGGAGAATAGAGTTGTTAATGGTTTCTGCATACCGATTGCTGCTAATGGGAATGTATGACTCGTGCATGAGCACTGAGGTAATGCAGCTCATAATGATGCTTGTACCTCTGGTATGGCAGTGATTTCTTCACGGGCGATTCTTCTCCAGTCAGGAGCACATTACCCAACGCAATAGGCTGTTTAGGCAGTCATCAATAGTGAGATTATTTTCTCCAACCGCAAGGGCAATTTAATAACGGATATGTTTTGCAGCTGGCTGACTAAAAGCTTCATAACAGAAGGACGGAAAAATTGCAGGCGCGTTCACTTAGAAGGATGCTGTGCGCCTTTAAAATTCCCCACATCATTTGTTTTGACACAACGCCTTCTCCAGGGTGTCAAACAAAACAAAGGCAATTATTCTTTTCACACTCACCTCATCTGTTACCTTGAACCTCTTTAGCAAGGCCACAAACTTCTGCTTGAAGTTAGGTTGCTGTCACAGACACACACAAAAAAATACAATTATGACAAAAAGAACCCCCTGAAAAAATAAATAACTCATCATTATATATATGTATGACAGCAGGACTTGGGTTTATGTGTTCTCCCAGTAACTGTCCACTGGATTACTCATTCACAGCCTCTGTATGTAAAGACCATTATAATCAGTGTACTGAACCCACAGTGTTCATTTACGTGCTCATCCACATCGTCCTAATGACTTGGGCAAATGGAACACAGTGTGTGCTTTGCCTTAAAAGGCTTGTACAACAACAAACACAGGTCTCAAATCCTCCTTATAGTCAATGATTGGCAAGCATAAAACTCCATGTGGTGGAAAAGGATGTTAACTAACCCTGGTCATGGAGGTGGTTCGGATCATTTTTCTCCGGGCTTTCTTAGGCTTCCTGACCTCGTCGTCTTCATCATAAAGATCCTGAAATACAGAGGGAATGGATAACATATCTGAAATCTCAACATAATAGTGCCCCTACATTTATACCCACATACAGTACATTTAAGCTAAATGTAGAATATCATTATACACACCAAAACCTCTGAAAGGACAACTGCTTCTGACAAAATCTGCTATTGAAATTTCTTTTTTCTCTACACAATAGCATGTTCAGTATGACAAGGAGACTCTTTAATTGCACTAGGTATTGCAGATTTCTAAGCATTTGGTTGCACCGACCTGGGCATGAACTGCATCATCGCTGGCTTCCTGCTCTGACGAGTAGCTGTCATCGTCCTCCTCAGAATAGTTATCCATGTCTGGGGAGCGGTCTAAGGTAGGCAAGAACAGAAACACAAAAAAACATCAATGTCTAGCATTGTATTGGCCAGATCAAATGTGAACGTTTCTCACAGAAACTGCTGAAAGATTCTTTTGGAGTAAAGTATGACTATGGGAAGCAATTTGTCATTAGAAGACCAAAGGTGTAAAACATACAAAAACATTATAACTCTCTTGTAACTTAAATGAGACATTCAGTACATTGTGTAATTTTCCACAAATATCAGTTTGAGCCAAAGACAATTTTCATTCAGTGTGAGTAAAGTTGCTTCATTTACTGTCCTTTCTACACAGTTCATCAGTAATGAATTGCATTGACTACTTGGCAAGAATAATGAGCCGAACAAGGTAATGCAAAAACATTTTTGTGTGAAAATAATTAAACGCTGAATGTGCTTGTTGAAATGCAATGAAAGGAATAATATGACAATTTGATTGTAGAGGTCATTTTGTGATCCTTTTCACACTATGGGATTCAGTTTTAATGACATTTCTTTTTTACTATTGTTTTATGCCATATTTATTGGTTTGAACAGTCACATTCCTAAAGAGGAAGATTTCTCCCTTTTGCCTGTGAAACATCCTGTTCTTTGCTCTTAGATGGGATGGATGTTATTAAGGATCACTAGAGAGGAGAAAGGCGAAAGATAAACTTCCCTTCCCTCGTAGTGACACGAGCATAATACTTGGTGCATGAGCTCATCTGTTATGTTGGAGCGGCCTCCTTAATAACATCCAGAACAGCGAGGGATCAGCATAGCAGGATGAAGGCATGGAGTCCCGGCATGGCCCGATATTTCTCCCTGTCCTGAATTAGAATGGTGTAACGTAATAGGCCCTAAACCTGTTCAACTCTCAAATCAACATTACAACCATATCTGAAGAGAATAACATATCCTTGGCCATAGGTTGGCTTGGGATTAATAGAGTTTATTTTGTCCTTGGTTGGGAAATGGGAGCCATGTGGAAGGCGGGAAGAGAGAGAGGCCTGGCTCCAGGGTAAAGGCTAAAATTACAAACAGAATAAGGCCGGGCAGCATGAGCACAGGGCTGCCTAACAGACCCATGTTAGGGGGACGGAGAGGACTGTGCTCACCTGAGGTTTTGGTCTTGCGGCCAGCCTGGCCACTACCGTCCTCGTGGTCGATGGGCTGGCTGGACAGAGAGTACACGCTGATCTCCGCAACACGCACTGGCGCCTCCTTCACGTTGCTATGGAGACCCAGAATCTGTCCTCCGTCTGTTGGGTGTTGCATCACCTGGACATAGGAAGATTAACATTAAAGCCTGCCATGATTTAAACAATACATTGAAATACAAAAATAACCTTTAAACCAATTTATACAAGACACTATAGTTTCATTTTATCCCTCCACTGCAATATTATGATAATGTTATCTTTTTCATATCTGTATAAACATCCTCTTTAGCTGAGATTCACAGTGGCTTGAAAAAGTTTACCCATCAATACTAAAGTTGATTAAAAAGAGGAATTAAAAAAAAAACATCTTTTGTAAATTGATCTGGATTCCTTTATTCAAAAACATTTAGGAAAATCCAACCTTTTAAAGGACACCAATTTTCTTTGTGAATGAATAATTATTGTAAATAAATAAATGTTCTTCTTTTTTTTTTAAAATAACAAAAGGGGATATAAGTATAGACACCCCTATGATAAATTCCCATAGAGATGGCACTTCTGTTTTTTTTTTTTTTTTTTTTTTTAAAGGCCACTTACTTCATGGATCCAGGACACTATGCATCCTGATAAAGTTCCCTTGGCCTTCGGAATTAAAATAGCCCCCACACATCATCACATACCCAGAGATAGGCATGGGGAACTTTCCATAAGATCATCTCTCAATGCAAATCAAACCAGTTATTAAGCTAACTGAAATAACACTATGCCAATCTCTAGGTATAGTGAAGGGTATGTGATGATGGGGGGTGTTTTTAATACTAAAGGTCAAGGGAACTTTATCAGGATGCATAGTATCCTGGATCCATGAAATAACTGGCCTTTAATAATAAAAATGTGCCTGCCTCTATGGAATTTAATATAGGGGTGTGTATACTTATGCCCCCTGTATTTTAAAGGAAGAAAATGTATTTATTTACAATACATTATTAATTCACAAAGAAAATTGGTGTGCTTAAAAGGTTGGATTTGTTGAATTAAGGCAATAAGATCAATTTCCAAAAGATGTTTTTTTATTCATCTTTTTAATCAACTTTAGCATAGGTGTGTACATTTTCTCAAGCCCCTGTACAATTCCTGCATCTATCAATCCCTTTGTAGACTCTGTCGAAGCAGCATGGAACATATCATATTTCATCAACAGACAGGAGGATGACAGGCAAGGTGGAAGAATTGTATCTCACTTTACTGAGCCAATACTGATACAACATAGATTGAGAAGCCTTCTGTTCCACTGCTGTATGCTCGCAGAGATTTACCGACTGATTACAATGTGACAGTTATCTCTTCAGTGAATCTTCATGAGCAAAATGCTGCTTTTCCAATCTCAACGTCTAAATGAGCCAATTTGCTCATAACTTCCAGTCAAACAATACAACACAGTTTGCATTAACTGTTTAAAATCAGATATTTCACTTGAGAGTAAAGCTCATTTTGCTCATTCACTGGCAGGGGTGCGCTTGAACGCTGCATGCAAAGTCCAATAAATTACTTCCTAATATAATGCCCCAATAGATTCAGAATGAGGGCCCGAGTGAGTTTACTCAACAGCAGATGACAACATAATTACCCAACAGGATCCAATAATGGCCACTCTAGCTTTATTCATGGATGTCTGTGTGTTGTTTCACTGCAGCAAGAACCACACCAGCACAGCAGTTGAGTGGTATTTTGAAATGCAATAAAGCATTAGTCTTGTTTTCAGAAGCCAGTCAATTCCTATCCTGGGGGCTACTAGTGGAATGTCACGTTGGCTGAGCATGAATGGGTGCATGAGCGAATTTGGACAATTACAAAGAAATGCTATTTGTGTATCTCCATTCTGAATAAGTGCAATGCTGAATATCTGTGTCTCACTCACACACAGACACCAAACTAATTTTGTCATACACAAGGCATTTTAATTGATCTGTATCTGCTATATATAGCCCGAATCCAATCCTTTGTGTGTTAAAAAATGTAAATACAATAGTACTGCACAGTGATGCAAGGGAATGACCCAATGAGTGACGCAATTAATAGCTGCCAGCAGTTTCAATGCGTGATATCCACACTGATAACAGGCATCAGTACGCAAAGCAAGCAGAGTCATTTTGGATATAAAACAAATGGCATCTTGACGGCCCAGTGGCCAAGCATACAGTCTGACGTAACTAAATGTAAATCGCATATCTCAAACAAACATCCACAAGTGGCATTATATCAGCTCCTAGTCCATTAAAAATGCATAGCATGGCTGAATGCACTGGTCCCTGAAAAATGCAAGCCAGCTCCAGATGGCCCATAATCTCACACAGCAGAATGTGTGATGACCACGAGTCATCTGAATTTATGTGTAACACAGGAGGGCTCTCTCTCTGGCAAACCAAGACAAGAGACACTAATAGCCATGTCAATCACTGTCAGAGAAGAGCAGAATGAAGTTGCCAGCTCAGACCAAAATCATATTTCTCAAGAGGCCGACGCCTGACAATTAAACATGAAACAGTTGAGGCATCATACAGTACCTCAGCCATATTTATAACTCCCACAGCCAAAGTTTTGTAGCCAAGGATTGTTCGATTCTTGTAGCGTTTCCTCCTCTGCAGCATAATCTGCAGTCTGTTGGCGTCCCTCTTCAGAAAATGGGGGTACTAGAAATAACAAATAAAAAGTCAGACAAACAATGCAGATAACATGAAATATTCATCAGCCTTCAAATGGGAACACACATGCAGACTTATTTTAATACATTGTTTTTGTTACTCCATTACAAAAGTAATTATTTAGTGGTGACCTGCCATGTTGTGTCTGTATTCAGCTTAAAGCAGCAATTAACAATTATTTTCATTGTCGGTTATTTTCTCCAATAATCGATGGGTTGTTTGGTCTATAAAATGTCAGAAAATGGTGAATAATCAGAAAAAGTGTTTCGCACATGGCCAAGATGACGTCCTCAAATGTCACGTTTTGTCTACAACTCAAAGATATTCAGTTTACTGTCATAGACGAGTGAAGAAACTAGAAATAATTCACATTTGAGAAGCCGGAATCAAAAGGAATGGCCCTTTTTTTTCTTCATAAATAATGATTCAAAATGATTCATCAATTATCAAAACAGTTGCCGATTAATTTAATACTTGACAAGTAAATGATTAATCCTGCAGCTGTAATTCAGCTTTTTGGTAATTTCAAAAGCGCTTACTCAAGATTTCACTGTGCTCCAGTGCCCTTAGAAGCCATGACGCACACATTTTATTTAGACAGTCAGTACTAGCACTTTTTTGGAGTTTGAATGAGTTCTTTGACGCTATTTATTTCCAACAAAGCCTTTTCTCTCTGGAACTGACTTTGTGGATTTCATTGCATCACCTGGCGACTGCTTATCTGTGCCACAGTTTATTGCCACCCAATGAAGCATAGAGTGTGGCCAGGCCATATTGTCAATGCCATCAGACATTTCCAGTGTTTTACCAGCCAGTGCGCTCCTTACAATCCTTTTGGTTATCTTAGACTGCCAGCCAAGATGTTAATTCTCTGTTGTTGTGGACTGTGAGTTTATTCAAGAGTGGACAAAGTGCTTTGCTATTTTAGCAGATTTATGTAGTCAGAATGCTGTCGGCACTGAATAATGTGAACTGATAATGTTGCGATATCCCACACACCCGGTTCAAGTGAATGTTAAAATACAGCCAGCCAGTCTCACTATACTCAGAGGCCAGCACTGAACCAACATGGTTGGTGTTCTGCATATTTATCATCTGAACTATTAAAGAAAACTGTCTGTAGTCTGTCTGCTGAACTGTGGTTGAACAGTTTGTTACCCTTCATCACTTCAGAACAATATTATTCTCTCAGAGACTCCCATTTGCTGTTTTTATCTATCTATCTAGCCATCTATCCATCTATCCATCTATCTATCCATCCATCCTGACTGTTTCCTCTCGAGTCATATTGTCTCCGACTGCCAGAACATGATCTTCACATTGACTTTTCTTGCCTTCTGTCTATAATATTCACACAATAATAAGATAGAGTTGCACACAAGGTGGTTAACTTGAACATCACTGCTGCAATATCCATATCCAACACTGCCCACACTTTTTATATGCTCTACTCCACAGCAGTGTGATTTCAGCTGGGCTTTTTTTGTTTCAGATTTCTGCAAAGATTTGCACATTTCAGTTAAATGTGCAACTTTTCCATCAACAAACTTCATGCCTGTTTCCCCACAACTGTTTCACCTGTCCTAGGTTAGTTCATTTCTAATATAGATGCTCCCACACATTTTCATGGACAAAATATCCAAAACATTTCCATTACTTTTCAAGGCCTTACAATAAAATATCCATGACCATTTACAATCTATAAGTACACAAACTGAACTGAATAGAATACTTTATCCTAAATGTAAATTACTGTATGAAAATTAAAAAGCTACCCCTTTCACTCTGTATCAGTTGATTATGTTGCTATTCACCTCAAATACGTCAAACTACAGGCAGTTAATACATTGTCCTTTAAAAACACTTTTATCAGTCTGGCACTGGCATTCAAGCATGAGGGGAAACAGAACCGATTGTACTAACACAACAAAATCCCATGACATGATCTAAAACATACAACAATTTTTCCAAGTCTGGAAAACGAGATTTTGAAATCTCAAGACTTTTCCAGGTTTTCCTTGAACATGAGAACCATGTCTATTAGGGCGGGCTGATATTAGGCATTTCCCAATCTATTGGTCCCGGCATTTATATTGGCAGAAGAGAAAAAAAAAGTTGTCTGCATCCATGCAGCGTGTATTATTTCAAATCGAAAACATTCTGTCATAAAAGGATTCCGCTTCAGTCACTTCCAGAATGATTCATTTCTATACGGAGTAAGGTTGTACTTGAAAAACTGCCAAAATCTAAAACAGAAACAAAACCTCTTTATACCCCAAAATTAGGGCTGCACAATTAATCGAATTTTAATCGCGATCACGATTTGGACTTCCCACGATCAAATTTGCGTGATCGAGCGATTATTTTTTATAAAGCGTCATTTCATAGAACGCTCCGGGTTTTTTGCAAAGCCAATCTCCCGCTCCGTAAAGCCGTCTGCTCATGAGCCAGTCAGAGTAGTTCACTGCACCCGGTGCAGCTTATTTTCTAGATGTAGACAGTCCCAGAGGACAGAGTAACGGGAGGAAAACTCAACAGATAGCAGTCGGTTATACGTCGGTCTCAAGGTTTACCAGTTTACCAGTAAACGCAACATTATGTCCCGTGACCCCGTCTGTTGTTTTTCCGACAACAGTGCTGACCAGTGCTAGTCGGTGCTAGTTAGCGTCTGTTAGCTGTTAGCTCCCGGACGCACCGGTGCTAATGTCCTCGCATCCGCTGCAATGCTGTTTATATGGATATGGTTTAATTTTGCGTTACATGACCCATTTCTTCTGTAATGCCGTGCCTGTGTGGGATCTTTCTACGCTCTCTCGTCCTACTCTCTCTCCTCTACTCTCTCTCCTCTACTCTCCGCGCCCCGCCGCACAGCGGCCGCCGGTTCAAACTTCTGACATTTGTCTACAAATTTATTTTTTTATTAACACAGCTGTATATTGTTAAATATGAGGGTTAAACCTGTATTTGTACCAGTGTTTCCATGGTAACTCTGCTATCGCGGCCGCCACGGCGAAGAACACAGAAGAAGTTATTGAATGCAACTAACTTCAGTTGGTAGAGTAACAGCGTGAGACGGAGCTGCTGGACCTGGGCCAGAGATGTGACCCATGGCCAGAATATCATAGTTCATAAAAATGCAGCGCAGTGAAGATACAGACGTTTCATACACACGCCGTGTTTATCCGCCGTTCGACCCGTGCCGGACCCGTTCATAATGATCAGCCGTCTCTCTGTGAGTAGCGTCCATCACACTCCCTCTCCAGTTATAAACAGCCTATATGACAATACAATTTGTTTTGGTTAAAATCAACAAATAATCGTGAGAATAATCGCGATCAAAATAATCGTGATTATCATTTTGGCCAAAATCGTGCAGCCCTACCCAAAATAACACAAAACATAGTGAGGCTAATAGAAAATAACATAGCCTGATTTAAGTTCATAAGAATTACTGTAAACACATGTATAATACACATGGATATTTTGAATTTAACACTTTTGCTCGGGGCTGGAAGAGGCACGAGCTCGGATAAAGGCTTCAACACAATCCTCCCTGTCAAGTACCTGCTGTATAGCAGTGTAAGAATTCACAGTATAATGTCAGAGTACTTGCCTGTAGTGAGAATGTGAGCTCCAGATCCGTCTCCATCATTCCACTGGGTGGGAGGACGTACTCATTTGATCTCAGAAGACGCTTAGAACCCTGGGAGACAAAGTGAAGCAAAGTCTCCTTGTAAGCACATTCATAAATGTCACATTTTAAAAATGATACATGAGGGGCTCCCTTTGGAACAAGAATAGAACAGAATAGATATTTATTGTCATTGTTTTCAACAAAACACAGTTTAGCAGCTCCCAGAATGACAGTATAAACAACAAATAAAAACTAGCAAAATTGAAAAAGTAAAAAAACAAAAATCAAGATAACACAATGAAGTGAGTTGGCACTCCATACATATGGGGTTATTGCACTTTCACTTCCAAAAAAAATTCAAAATAAAAAGTTGTGGGAAAATACCCACAAATCCCTCATCGTATGTTGTTTCATAAGCCAATATCTATCAGACTACAGTGACTGAGTGTGCAGGCCTTATTTTAGGACCAGCCTGCTTCACATTCATACATTCATGCAGATTCACACCTTTAGCCCACCCAGTACAGACAGTCCTCTACTCCTTCACTGCTTTCTAGAGAACAGTGCTACTACTACAAGTAGAATATGGGTCAGATGGCCTGCTCAGGGACATATCAAGAGAATCAGAATGAGATTTACTGCCAAGTAAGGTTGCAGTTGCAAGGTGCCTTGGTGTATAAGTTGCATACAGTAAATAATAAACATATTAAAAAAGTAAATAAAATAAAGCAAAGCACTGCTACAGTTAAGAACATAAATACAGAATAGATATAGGCCTATTACAATAAAAAGTACGGAAAAAGCACTAGGACAAATATGTGCAATAAAACAGTGTAAGAAAGGAAAAGAAAGCTGTATAGTTTGTGCAAAAAATATTGATCATGGGGCTGTGCAGAAGTTCACAGCATATGTAATATGCGTAATGGCCAGGTGTAATAGTCCAGGATGTGTGTTAATGTAACGTGTAGTGACAATGGGATGGGGGTTAGGAGTCAGTGGTGGTCAAGGGCCTAGTTGATGAGGGACACTGCAGAGGACAAGAGGTTTTCCAAACTGACATAAGGATTCAAAAGCAACCTAATAATTACAGGCCTGCTTCAGCTTCAAGCTCTCAGCTACTGCTACCCTCCGCATCTTAGAAACACCTGATTCTTAAGCATGCCTTGAGAGGGATGTTTGGTCAAGGTGGAACTGTCACCTGAAAAAAGGTTTTTAAATTAGATACGTTTACATAGCTGCTATTATGGTGCAGCTACTGTTTCAAGTTGCTAATCAAAACCTCTTTTTATTTTATTATTTAAGGCTTGCTATTCTGTTTGAGAGAGACTCATCACCTAAGGTAATTTTGGCAGCCGGCAGGACACCGACCTCAGAGGACCTGTCTCGGCCCTTAGCGAGTTTCTCTTTCGAGCCTCGGATTAAAGTCTATCCTGCTCCTCGTCAAGTTACAGTTTAATTCTTCTAAAACCAAGCTTCTTTTTCTACCCCTTCTAATCTTCAGTCAGAGTGTGAACGTGAGAACAGGAACAGCAAGGCTCGGTTTTACGATTTAATGTTAAGTTGTGAGTGCTGAAGACAGGCATCTGTTGTGTAATATATTTGGCAACTCATCAACTGCAGTAAAAAAAAAAAAATCATAAGTCATCAGAGGTTAGTTCAGGTGTCTGCTAAACCTAAATAGAATTAATAAGACTTGGTGAGCGGCGAGGATATCCTTTACCTGGCACCCTAGAAAGTCTAATACTCCAATGCAGTGGGTAAAACATTGGATCCTCATGTCATTAGAGCTGCTAAATCATGTAACAGATACCAAATGAAATGGTTGGGTGTGTGCTGGGGAACCATTACAGCGGGGGTTAGCTCCATTCAAGGATGTAGTGGTGCCTCAGCACGCACATCCTTTGCATGAGTGATTTTAAATAACTTATTGTACACATAGTATTTAAATGACAATGAATGTTTCATACAGGCACAATAAATAGGAGCAATGCTTTGTAATTTCAGTATTTTCCTACCATTATCTGTTCTTTCAAACATAAGGTGTGTTTGAAACTGTTTCCTATCACAGAATAGTGCAATATATAGCTATATAGTGTTTGAATACTCAGCGGTTAATTTTATTCACTATAGTCTACTATAAAATACCCTCAATGAGCAGCTAATTTGAGCGTATACAGTGTAACCTACATTTTACTCTACTATACCACAATGCAATGTGGACGTGTTTTCCCAGAAGAAGAAGCAGAAGGAGTCGTTTGGTCATTCCCTATAGCCTATATAGTTAACTACTTAATAAACACTAACAGGGACTAGTGAGTGACTGAGGGAATGGTTTCAAACACAGTTATAGTCTTTTTCGGTCTGATCACACCTGCAAGCGTGGACAGATGGCACAGAGGGCAGGTCAAGGAAAATTCACAAGAAGTTACAGTCAGGAAAACAAATGCCCCAAGGGTCTCACCTTGTGAGCCACAGAAGGCAAGAGGATTATGAGGGTCTATCCCAGCCAACGGAGATGGCATACAGTACATACCCACACTTCAACTAATCAACTCCCTGGTACCAACCAAGCAATGTTAACAGCTGAATGGAAGACAACCAAAACACGTGATACACATAGCTTGATATGTCACACAGAACTTACACAACACAAACTCATTTTCTTCTCCACTGAAAATGAAAGCTCTTTGACAAATGAGCTGCTTGTCGAGGCATTCTCCAACTTCCAATTTTATCCTC
>NC_045749.1:18785188-18807688 GCF_008692095.1 Etheostoma spectabile | reverse complement strand
GTGTAGGTTGCAGTGTGTGTAGCTACGGCTACAGTAGTTGCGTCCAATAATTATGTAATAAATCCCAGAGGTTGCCTTGCGTTTCTTCTCAGAGACAATGTTAGTTTGTACTCTTTCTATTTAGCTATTGTTACCGCAGATTAAGCTATTCCTGAGTTGTTCCAGTCTGCAACGAGAACTGAATGTTAACCGTTTTACCCTGTGATGTGGCGCTGCTAGTTTTCCTGTATTTTGCTAGCTTGCTCACTTGGACATTACACATGTTACTAGCTAGTGTGTGATACGTTTTTTGGGGCTTTAATCTTTACTGTGCTGGAGAGGATGTTCATTTTACTTGCACAGTGTGATAATTGTACAATTTATTTCAGTTTTTGTTAATAAGTGATTATAACCCACTGTTATTTTAGATAATAGTAGTTAAACCAGCTGTGACATTAATGTATCTGTGCTGGGTTTATTTCAGAAACTTCCTTCATATCCACCAATGTACAGCTTGTGACTGCATGTAATGCACCATCTTACTACCAAGTAAAAAGTTGAACTCCAAAAATATGATATTCAAAGTGTGACTGCTTTCTTTAATAACTACATAACACATCACTTAACACATTACATAACACAATAAACTACTTGCAATACTTAAGTACAACATTTTTTGAATACTTTAGTTCTTCTACTTAAGTGGGGTGCTTAAAGAGCACTTCAACTTCTACTCAAGTCACTTTTTTGATAGAGCACTCGTACTTTTAGTCAAGTATGAGTCTCTAGTACTTTATACATGTCTGCATGGAACAGATGCTTTAGCAGGCCGTGGTGCAGTAAAATGTCTTCAGTCTGCCCTGTTTCAGCACTAGGGTTGGGTACTGATTTTGGTACTTTTTTTGAATTACGTCGGAACTACAGAGGAGTGATTCACTCTAAATCAAACGGTGCCAAATTGGTACCTGCTAGTGCGTAAACCTACCCACCGTGGTTTTATTTTGTGTGGAGAATTAAATGTTGGAATTATTTTTACAACTGATATGCATTTTTTGTAAATACGGAAGGAAAGTACCGGAAAACGGTACCGTTGGGTACCAGGACCATATTTCAGGTACTGGTAAAAATGTGAATGATATCTAACGCTATTCCGCATGCTGCTACACATTAACATGTTGAACACAGAGGCTTAAAACAACATATGGAACAAGTAAATTCCAATATACTGTATTTAATCAGAAAATCAACACTAGGTCTGAGGGTCCCTTTGGACACCTCTCAGGTCCGACCTATCTTGTAGAACAGGCAGATAAAAAAAAAAAGCAATGCCAGAAGGCTAAAACCAGCCTCAAACTCAATTCCCAGCCTATTTCATGGATTCACAGCAATTTGTGACCTTTCAAATCCCCCTTCCTTTGCCTCCACGGCAAGACACTCCACAGAAAGTCAACTTCCCACAAGACAAGTTTGCTTAACTTCCTCCTGACACACTTTTCCCACAAGTCCTGCTGCATTAAATTGCGATCAGTCTGAGGCAGCGTCAAACACATAGCTATCCAGACTCCCACTTTCCTTGAGAAAGCTCATTGACTCCTTTCAGGCACTCCCTTTTAGGCAAGTATGATTCACCAAGGCTAAAAATGACGTTCAAGAATAACGGAAATTGTAGCGTTAGAGAAAACGTTAGACAACGATGGTGTGGTTTGTTTAAAAATGTATTTAGAATATTATTGAATACTGTGGGGTATAAACAATATGTACATTTGTCAAGTCTTTAATACATTTAAAGGGTTGAAAGGTAACTTTTGAAAATATAATGCAAATAGAAAGGGAAATGATTCTGTCTTGTTATTTACTGGGTTGACTTTTATATGCCACGATGCCTTTTATGTTTTCTTTTTACCAGAACAACACTACAGGGTTATGTTGTTAGTTTTTGGGGTTTTAAATAATTTTGTTCGATCAATGACACTATGAAGGGATGTAGTCACTTTGTTTGCTTCCATCAGTGTCATACTTTCATCGTTGAAAATAGGGTATTGGATTGATACGTTTATTTATACTTTATTAACAGCATAGATGGAAATTGAGAGAAGCTAGCCATTAGATGAAGAGTGACCCGAGATACGATATTACCACGATACTTACTGTATGTCACGGTATGGTATTATTGCAATTTTAAACAAATTGCAATATTCTAAAAAATATTGAAATGTCCAACCTTTTATTCAACTTTAAGTTATGTCCCTAAAGGAAAACATGGTCAACATCGATTTTATCCGCTGACTTCACCAGAAAAACACTCAACTGCACCATCTAGTGGACTGAAAAAGAAATTAATTTTAATATTTTAGTACTAAAGGTAAATTCTCGAGTGCAATTTTTATAAAAGGCCCTGACACAGCAACCCGATTATTGGCCGTCAGACAGTCGGGCGAGGTCAGTGACTCGAGTCTGTTTGGTGTGTTCCGTGCCGTCGTCAGCCGGAGGAGCAGTCCCTTTATTTGGGTTGATTTGACATGTTAAATCGGAAGGCGGGCAGTTGGACTCAATGACCAATCTGATTGGTGGGGCGCTAACCCGGGAATGATGAGTGGGATCTGACGCAATGTTTTTTAAATGATTTAATTAATGATCTTTTAAATTGATCTGAAATGAAGACAGATTCAGCAACTGCATGGCCTATTTCTCGCTTTTCAGAAACATTTTTTGGTGAACTATTTTCGTGAAATATGAGATTGTATTCCGAGCAAGCCACCATGACGGTCTGGCGGTGAAATTCTGGGGAATCCAGACCCACGTGACGTGTTGGTCCAATCAGCTGCCGTTTCGCATTTTTTGGGGGACAATACAGATTAGCACCGCCTGCTGTTATGGAGACATATTACATCTCGCTTCAGTGTGTTCCGAGGCACTTCTTTGACCAACTCTGGGAGGCTGGTCAGCCCGCCTTTTCTGCCGACTGGTTGGTGTGTCAGAGCCTTTATATAAGATTGATCCTTGGCATGCGTGTATCAACACAGGGTTGCCACGTAAAATATTAGGATACTATGCTGTATTAATTCCCCCCATCACCCCTAACAGAATGCATCTTTAATGATGACAATACAGAAATTTTAACAACAACAGGAACACGGTGTTCCTGTGAAGAATCTCCCTCCGTCCCAAAGCGGTGACAACATAACTGTACGACATTTTGCTGGAATCATTTGAGTGCAAATTGCTGAACCACTTGGCTGCACGATAACCTAAGTTACTTTATGTGCGTTAGAATAACAAATGCAAATCTATTTGAGGCCGGAGTAATTAAATGTTAAACCTTGTCGGTAGAGCATGGACACAGCTTGCCTTATGGTGAGGATGAGTCACCACCAGTCAGCCACAGCATTTGCGTCAGGAGGGAGGGAGTGAGGGAGACAGAAAGCAGGGCTGATGGTTTAACAACATCTCCATCCCTTAACAGCTCACTCTCACTATCTTTCAGTGGACCGGGATTCACATGTAATTAAAAAGGCTGCAGGGGGTGAAGGGGTCACTTAGGGGAATTTTTTTATTTAGACAGAGGTGTTATGTCACAAGTGAAACTCCTGGCCATCTGTTCTGGCCTGGTGCCAGCCTGTCCCTGTGCTTCTGCCCAGTGCCAGTTCACTTTGCCACCCAACCAGTGACTGCAGTGACAGACCAGGTGTCATATGAAAGCACTAATCATTGTGATAAAATAGCTGGAAGACATACACTGTGTCAAGAATGATTCTTAGAAAGGATTGTCAATCTGGATATACGGTGTGTTCTTGATTACAGGAATATACGGGTGCTGTTATTTGGGGTATGGTCTCCCCTCCACTCAACAGACACTGGCACACACTCAAGATCAAAATAGGGGCTTGCAGAGGCCGTTTGAAAGATGCATTAATCCTCCATTTTGGCATGTCATTCCCACACTCCCAGAGAGAGCCTGGGGTGGGATCAAGGTGCGCCTCTCTGTGCCAAACGGGACCAAAACACAGCCATGATATCAATCCATTGAGAAGACCGGGTGGGTGGAGAATTTAACACAGCAGTCTCCAGTTCAATATTTCTGTGACCAGGCGGTGGAAAGCAAAGATAAGTGAAACATTTCTGTCTGTTTCCCAGTTGATAAGAGCCCACAGGGGAAATCCCTCTCTCAGTTTCGGTGCTTACGTTGGTTAAGCCAACGCATCGCCTGCCAAGCTCTTCTGATTGGGTCATCACTGTTATAGACTGGCTTTATTGATCCTCACATGCACACTGGTAACCTGGTTATATGGACTCTTGCTGGTGTGGATCATACTCATGACAAAGCTGGAAAATAACCAAGAACATTTACTGCAATTAATAAAATTTTCAGCACTTCACTTAAGAATTTCCATTTTATACTATTTTAAACTTTCAGAGGTAAATATTGTATGCTAAACAATATTGTTAAAGAGAAAAACAGGAGGTGTCCAACCTGGCTTGTGACTCTTTATATAAAAGCAGTGTTTAGTTGAAGGCCACCTTGCCACATTGCAAATTAACATTTCCCCTCTAAAACTAGCTCCCCCTCCATCGGTGAAAGGATTTGCAAGGATCCAATAAAAGAACACGGTCTAAGACTGTCCCCCCCAACGTATCCATACAGTATATTTATTTTATTACAATGTTTTAATGCACAAATTGAAGGAACTGACGGAATTTTTTTTTATTGGATTTGCATTTTTTATGATCTCACGTGACAAATAAAGTGATTAATGGATTTCATAATGTAATATATAATAATACATTGGGCATAGGTGGAATTTTACGGCATAAACCTTTTACTTTTGATATGTTGCTGGTCATACTACCAGTATTATGCAGGACTTCTACTCAGCTTGCAATTAACCTCAACGCGTTGAGGGGAATAAATACAGGTCACAGGTGAAGATCAATACAGGAATCAAAACTATGTCCTATCGCAGGCTAATTACAGTAAACGTACAAATCTTACTTAATGACATCTTCCATTACTAGCATGTCATATAAAACAACTGGAGTGTCATATCATGTTAAAATGAAAAGTTATTAACTGCTCTGACGGGGTGTGCCCACTAGGTGCCTGAGCACTCTACGGCTAATAGGTTCAGCCTGTCTGGCATCACTCACAGCAGCCGCGGCCCATCTAAGCCCATTAGTGTGTCCAAGTCACTCGATGTGCTGTCATTAACTGTTGGCCTTTTTGGCCTCTAATATAAAGCTAGGCCATTAGAATACGAAGCAATTTGCCTCTTTTAGAGTATACAGACGGCTCAAATTGACGTAGGAATATAAATAAGGAAATGTATGGCGGTGCTCTTATTTGTGTGAAGTGTGAAGAAAAAGGCTTAGACAAACAACCTTGTCTATAGAGGAAAGACTATAAATCTGTACTGAAATATCTACAGGAGAATAAAACAGGAACAGCTCCTCAACCGTAGCTACTGTATTCCACATAGCAAATAGCCATGACAACATCAACCCTATCTTTTTTTTTTTTTACCTGCCCAATTAATGCCAATTATTGCCACAGGGAGGAGGATAATAAATGAACAAAGAATGAGAATCCCTATGACAAAATCAAACTAAAACTTAACTTTTAATCCTTTACTCCTAATTAGACAGGGAATGAAGAGCTCTACCTTATCAGTTAAGTTAGGCGGAACAGACTATTGGTTAAAACCTTATACAAGTCATCATTATTGAATGTTATATTGTGGAAAAGGAACTGAGGGCTTCTGCTGAAGTCTTAGAGTTACGAAAGACAGTGCGTCTGAGGCTACTGTCAAATCCTTTCACTTTTATCTGTTCTAGACAAACAAAACAACTTATCAGGCAGTACACTCAAACAGCCGTGGTCAAATATTTGACTTCTGATAAGAGGCCTGTGATTGTGGGTTATATAGCACGGTGCATTATCTTTTCCCGGCTGCTTCATCTATCTTCTCTACAGCAATAACAAGGGCCCTTTTCAGGCCTGCCCCTAACATACGTCTTGGGTGATCCGTACACAAGTGGACAGCTCTGAGTGCGTCAGTACACACTTGGCATTAGAATGTGTCTCCACATGTGTCGTGAGCATCCACTTGTGACTGGATCTCACTTCCCCACTAAATATGCAAATAAATATGTACTCATTTCAATTTGCAAAGACCAAATACATTGTTACTTTTATCCAACGGGGAGCAGAATGCACTTCCCGTGCCTAATCTGTCAGAAATTAAAAGAGGAATATATTAAAACAATTCGGACTGGTCCTATTCCTTGGCGTGTTCCAGCCAAACCAAATCGCCCAAGATGTTTGACATACTCGTAATATACTGTATAAATTTCAAGACAAGAAAGCAGACAGTCCTTTAATGTGACCCAGAACACATATGTGTACACACTGCTAAAACAATGTGGCCACTGCAGCATAGACCCCTTGCAAATGTGGTCTAACCATCAAACCTCAATGTGCATTCACACCTGTACTTAGAGCTGTCCACTTAACCCAAGACACATGTTAATGCCAGGCCAAGAAGACTTCAGAAGAAAACGTCACAACCATTTAAAGTTTTCTCAGTTCAAGGAAGGTCCAAATTTACCACTTCATCACTTAAAGATTTTTAGATTTACTGAATCGCCAGAGAGGATAAAAAGAATGTATAACACATGGGTGCAATTTACATACACCTACATACCTACAGCTACATATCATATACAGATGCTTTACAACTGAATGGAGGAGAGAGTCATGTTTCTCTCTCTCTCTCTCTCCTCTCTCTCTCCTCTCTCTCTCTCTCTCTCTCCTCCTCTCTCCATCCTCTCTCTCTCTCTCTCTCTCTCTCTCTCTCTCTCTCTCTCTCTCTCTCTCTCTCTCTCTCTCTCTCTCTCTCTCTCTCCTCTCCTCTCTCTCTCTCCTCTCTCTCTCCTCTCTCGTCCTCTCTCTCTCTCTGCAGACTGACTAACTTGGCTCACCCATATTAAAGCGTTACTGGAACATCAGAGGAAACCAAATCAATTGTGGAAGGTTGATTAAAGGTGGACAGCATGGGTGGAAGTCAGGGAGCAGAGCCCAGGGACGGACGGACGGACGGACGCACACGCACGCGCGCACACGCACACACACGTAAATAATCCTTTTTGTTAGCCCCTTTCTGACCTCACCCTCCCCTGAGTCAGGCTGGCTTTCTTTAACACACACATGGGGCCTCACACAGGTTTCTCTGATGTCGAGAAGAGGACTGGCCCGACACCAAGCTTTGGCCACTCCCTGCTTTGAGTTTGGCTCCTTGGTAAAATGATAGGTCTGTCTGGAGACCGCTTATGTGACAGCAGACATAGTTTCTATAACACACATCAAAAGGTAATTTTTAAAATGTAAATGCCAAATCTGAAATCAACTCCACAGACACACTGCATCAGATTGAGAAGATGTCAAATGGGAACTTTCTTCACATGAAAATTTTGAAGATGATGAAATATTGAAGAACCATACATATTTAATGTTACCACAAGGAAAATCCTTGTGGAACTCATACGGCTACAGTTAACAACAATGCTTTTGGAAGATTTGTTTGAGAAAGTCAAGCTTACTATGTTAAAAAAAAAAAAACTTCCATTACATGTATTTCACAACATCCCTCAAGAGTGTTGCTCGTCTGGACTGGTGTCAACAAACAACACAGATCCCGTCTACATCAACATCCTTCAAAGCCATCAGTCCAAGATATGTTGCTGGCGTGTGAGCGTACATGTGGCTACTATCTCTATGCTATTCCTGGTCCACTTTAGAGAGAGCAGTATCTCAAGCAACTTGTTATTGAAACACTCTTAAGTTTAAGAGGCTACAAAGAGACATCAGCTCAGTCGTCAAAGCCTTAAGTTGACATATGGCTGCTTGCTCATACTGAGTGTCAATGCTTATGTTCTCATTTGAAAAGACTGTAGTAGTGATCTTACCATCTTAACCCTCCTTGTTGTCCTCGGGTCAAATTTGACCCATTTTCAAACAGTTTCTATATCAGACATTTGGGTTTTTAATCAACCAATAAGTCCAAAAAAATAATGTAAAGTAAATGATCAGTTTACTACTTTCTTTGAATTTGGGTGTTTTAATAAATTTCATAGCATTAGATTTATTTTTTTTAAAGAACGCTGAAAAAAAAAAAGTGTCAGAAAAAGCATAAAAACGGAGTTCAAAAGGTCAAAAAAAGTGCAGAAAAAAAGTGACAAAAACATTGAGATGGGGGGGGAGGGGTACTATTATGCTATATAAAAAAGTATTTTTTATTTTGGACCAAGAAAACCAAAAATTGTGTAGCGGTCGGGAGGACAACACGAGGGAACATGTTTAGGGCCGGGACAAAAATGAATCATGCAATTATAGACATGGTGCTCATACACTACAAATAAATGTGCATGGCACCGAGAGAGAGGCCAACAAAGCCTTTTTAATTGAATGATGTGCTGCCTAAACAAAAACACACTTTTGTAATTCTGTTCCCCCCTGGTCAGCATTCTAGTTGATGTTTTGCCAGTTCCATGCCCACGGATCACTGCACAGCAATGGTCAGAGGCCCAAAGCAGGGGGGATGAGAAGGATGGAGGATAAGTGATGTAACAGAGGGCTGAATGAAAAAGACACTGTGACACTGTCTATGTTTGGTATGTACTGGGGGGGCTTCCAAGCTAGGAAAGAAAAAGAAGACTCCAAGTAATGCTTTTAGTGCTTTCAATGGGCTGTTTCTCGTATCCTCTGCTTGAGATGTGAAGGCGGTCGCATTCTTTTAATAAAACATGCTTGAACATAATGCTCTGTGTGAAATTCTGAAGGAAGCTGTGTATGGTGCTTGCATGTGGGGGACTGACCAAAAAAATCCCTTTCTCTCCAGTCAATGCGATTGCTTAGGGGAGGCATAGCACTTTGTTCTTTCAACACTATCATTTGTTCATGTTTAGTTACATAACTTAGTCCAAATAAAGGGAACACTGGTCTAAAAGCTAGTTCTGAATATTTTATTGTCCCACAAGAAAAATGGGGGCAAATCCATTCACGGCGAGGCATATGGAACTGGCAAAACCTGCTCTGGAAGCAATACACGGACATTTCCTTCCTTTATATTTGATATTTTATTCATGGCCTTTCAATCATATTGTAAACAAACAGAAAAGGCGCAAAACAAAGCCCTACATTCTCAAATCCATACCCACATGACAAAAATCCTCCTCTTTACATTTAGTTTCAATTTCAGTTTTTAGATATGGGATTTTGAATGAGGGAAGAAATGGAGATTGCAACACACTGAGGCTAGAGAGGGAACAGAGAAGTAATTAAAGAGAATAATGGTAGGTCATTTAGAAGTAGCTAAATTCATTTTTTAATCCAACCTTTCAACAACTTCACACAGTAGAATGTGCGATACAAGCTTAGCCTGCACTTAGGCTTGCACGCAAAAGCTAGTTTAACCCCCAAATATCTGGTTGTCCAGTATGTGCCAGATGGCCATATGCTGGTCGGGCTTTAAATCCCTCAACGAAATCTTCTCAAGCTCACAGTGAATAAAGAGGAAGAGGCTGTGACCAGGGTACACAAAGAACAAGAGCAAGCTATTCATTTGGCAAGGCCTGGTTTCTATGACTGTTAATGTGTGATTCACAACTGAACGGTCACAATAACAGGACTCAAAGGCAAAATAAGACTGAACTCAAACCAACCATTGAAGTAACCTTCCTATGATGGCTTGTGATGTGCCAAATAGGTTTGCAAAGCCACAGTCGTAGGATTGATGGTGGACAAGTTGTGTGTCTGTTTAGACTTTTTGATTCTAACCCATTGCTGAATGTCAGAGGTCGGCATTAAGGCAGAAATTACAAATATATCTTTTAATCTTTTATATTTGTGACAATAAACATTTCACATCAGGCATTCATACTCATCAGGCAAAACAACAGATGGTGTTCACTCATTAACTACAACACAATACAAAATATTTTGTAATGAGATGGCAGCTTAAAGCCTGGTCAGACGTCATGTGATTAAGCTAAACAGAGCCCTAGGACATAGGCCGAAATGATGTGATCATTAAACACTAACCCTCGTGGGCTTGAAAGGTGGTTGTCAAAAGTGTCACCCTGCCTGCAGCAAACAGCCTTACTCATCCTGAATGTTAGTTACAAAGGACTTTTTTATTCCCAATACTGATCCTGATACCTGAACTTGCGTATCGGCCGATACCAAGTACTGGTCCGATACCAGTGTGTTATATATTTTGTCATTGTGTTTTATTACAGCTGTATACTACTATACTACTACTATATACTATCCCTGTATGTATGTGATATGATTTCTATCTTTGTTGTTGCTCAGGTTAAACACTCAATGAATGCCACAGATCTTTCTTTTATTTTCTAGTCAGTCAGTTATAACAGAAAAAAAACATAAAATAAACTAATTTAACATAGATTTTCTTCAAGCCTTTATTCTGTGGTAGCGGATCGGTGCATAAACTCCAGTTTTAAACAGTCTCGGAACATCTCTAGAAATGAAACATCATAAATTTATTCTGTAGCATGTTCCACAGGATGGGAGGTATTCATCATTGGCCATTCTTGAATTCAACTACTAATAAAGCCTCGATTCTCCATCCGTTTGCTCACTGTGTACCGGCAGCCATATTTTAACCAAGCTAAATGCAAACCTCACGCACCAATCCTGCTTATCTTTGGATTGTTGGAGGTAAGTTTAGCACCTGAGGAAACCCACACAGGAACAACAAGCAAACAACTCTACACATAGCTCCAAGGCAAGATAACATGGTAAGAACGGGTTACTTGTTTTAAATGCTGCTGAGAATGGTTGAGAGCTGGCAAACAAATCCGGCACAAATCATTCCATCTGGCTCTGGTAGTTAAGATGCAACCACACATCCATCAACTGTTTTTTAATATCCCTCATTCAACATGTAATTTTTGTCAAGTCATTGCTAGGATGGATTATAGCTTTGTTCGGCCAGCTGCTGCAGAGACATGAGCTTCAATGGAGCGATTTGGTGCAAACGGGAAAGCATGACAGGTGTCATCACTCAGGTATGAAACCACCCTGAGGGACGTGTTATGATTAGAGAAATAGATTCGGAAGCTGATAATCCGGTTGTTTCCGAGAATGCGGGAAAAGAGGATGTAATAGCTGCACTTGTAGCTGTCATAATACTCTGTAATATGCTCTTTGTGAACTCTGTGGACATGAGGCTTCGCAGAGCTGTGGCAGAGTCGGGATTACCAGCACATAGTATGCAATACTACACAGGGCTGGTGCCTTAAGATCAGTGCAAGATTTTATTTCCGTTTAATATTTTTAAACTAGTGCTTTCCCTCAAACGTCCATTCGAAAAAAATTATTTATGTCTATGAAGTGTGAATCAGAGGTTTGACCAGTATGCTCTTGTTGGGAGGGTGCTTTGGTACAAGTCGTTTCTCTGATAATAAAGAGTGCGCTTGCAAGTTGTGTATTCTTACTATTGAGAAATATGTGGCAGAAGTATTCAGCTTGTTTGATATCAGGAAACACAATAATGGGGGGAACCTGTCATGTTTCATCATCAAGTCAAGCACATGCTGTGAGAAAGAGTCTTACTGGTGGTAAGACAAACTAACAGACAAAGTACTTATGAACGTGGGATACACATGATCCCACACTGTGGTTCATCAGACTACCGTTTGCATCTTTCTCAACTCTTCAGATTCTTTGATACCAATTACAACCCTGTGCTGCATTCATTACCTCAGTGATCTCACAATCATTTCCAGGAGCTCAGTACATGGCTGGCATCCTTTGTTGCACTATTTGCAGTGCTAAACAGTTCTTTTGTTCAGCCTAGACCACAAACTGATAAGGGCAGCAGGGCCCGTGTTTGTAGTGTCCATGCAAGACAAGAGGCGACAAGACATGGCATGTTTACAGGCAAGACCAGAGCCAAAAGTAAGACACCTTGTCAAGATCAGCTACAGTACATCATGACAGACTAACAATGAAAACAAACTGGGCGTGCAAGTGTCACATATAGCCCATGTAGCGTAGGTACGTGCCTGATCCCACAAAGCGATCCTTCTCCTCTTGGCTCTCTCTCTTTCTCTCTCTCCAATAGACAGAGACAGGATGAGTGGGGAAAATTGTGGTAATTGTAGCCTATACGTGTCTGTGTGTGCGTGTGCGCACACACTTGCGCAAGAAATAAAGGAGAAGCCGAAAAGGTCGCTGCAGCACGCGGGCCGTCATGGATGCTGCGCACCCGATATGATTGACCAGATTGGATAACATGGGCACCAAAACAAAAATAGATGCGCTACGTCGCTATACGCAAGGCTTTCGCATCTGGTGTGTTTTCTCTGTGGGGCGGCTGTGGCTCATTGATCACCTGCCAATTGGAAAGATTGGTGGTTCGATCCCTGGCCCTGCAGTCCCATGTCGAATTGTCCTTGGGCAAGACACTGAACCCAGAGTTTCGCCCGATGCTGCGCCATCGGTGTGTAAATGTAAATGAGTGTTTATCTGATGAGCAGATGGCACCTTTTACGGCAGCCTCAGCCACAGTGTATGAATGTGTGTGAATGGTGAATGGTTCCTGTGCTATGTTACAGCGCTTTGAGTAGTTGTTAAGACTAAAAGAGCACTATATATCATCATCTTACTAAGGGTAGACCTTCAATTTCATAATGAAGGAGACTACAGTACCAGTCCAACAAATGTAGGTGAATCCTGTGAGGGCCCGGCCTCTGAGAAGGTTATGACTGAGCTTTAAAATCCTATTAAGGTGGATGGTCTGCCTGTCAGGAATGTTCCAGGAGCAAAAGCTCAAGAGCAAAGCCCTGTTTAAAACAATCGCTATGTCTAGCCTACTGACCAGGGAAATACACCTTGAAAAAAAAGAAAGCATGTGTTTAAACAGGACACATGCCGATTTATTTATGGGGTTATAACATCAAGACACAGTGGTATTGTGAAGGCAGTTTTCTGACAATTTAAAAATGGCAGAACAGGTAACTTTGTTCCCAGGGATGCATGACAATGACGTTGTTCACTATTAAGTCGAATATATTTTCAGCCATTAATATGAATGTGAAGTCATTCTTCCTAGGAAATATTTTGAATTGCAAAACAGCATGAATAAATTCAAATGTCCACAGCATGTCAGGGTCCAGTATGTATAGCTTGCTTGTATAATTCATCTTAAAAAAATAACTCTAATAAATGGGATGGATTGGGCAAGGAAAAGGATGTTGAGGAAAGCCGATCAGAATCACACCATGGGAAAAATTTAGCTGAATAAATTAAAATGTACCAATTGTTAGAAATCTAAGAGCAGGCAAAGACTAGGCATATACTCAATCTCATTAATGTTGTTAGAGAGTGTGAAACTGAGCAAAACTACGTGCTACCTTTGAGTTCAATTTACACAGAGCTGACATTTCATCTATTCAAGTTTACTATACATATTTCATACTGCCATATGGTGCCTCTGATTAGCTTTAGACTGGATTAAGTCTGCCCTTTAACTCCCTGCAGCCACCTTGATCATATCGTCTTTATGCTCTCATTGACCAGAGATTTTATAAAAAACAGATCTGACACCCTCAGCCCTTATCTGCCTGTAAACAAAGACAAAGAGTGACCATGTTACGAAAATATTTCTACTGAGGAATCAAGATTTGAAAATATAGGTTTAGGAATAGAAGCTGACAAACAGACCTACCACAACTGGGCTCAAAACTATTTTCTGCAATGTAGACAACACTAGAAAAAATAATGAAGAGTCACTGTGAAGTGGGAATTGTGGAATCAATAAATGTAGAATGCTCAGCATCAGCAGATATGATTCTGCTTTAGCTCTTACAATGATTACAACAACAAAAAAAAAGCTAAAACTTTACAGAAGGAGGGATAGTTAATAAACAAGCGATGCATTGGCACTCTCATGGCTGTTAACATCCACCACTGCTGCTGATTGCTGCATGTAATTTTACTGTATTGGCACTATTACTTTAAATGAACGATAACAGGCCTGCACGATTAATCGTTATAAAATCGCGATCTCGATTCACCGTGTTCCCGATTTAGTTTTGAAATAATTTAGATTCATTTTTTAATTACTTAAATTCTCATTTAATTTTACGAGCCGACTGCATTACAAACACTCTTACTTTCTTCTGTGAGTTTTAAACAGACTGTATGAAATAGGGTTTAAAGCGCTCCCATGCGCTGCAATGGTCTCCCTTCTCTTCATTGAAGCCTTTATGTTAACAGGCTTGTGGTGATGCGCAATGTGCTGTAGGTGCCAAAAGAAATCGATGTTTGGTACTGCCTATTTGTTATGTTGTGTCATGGTTCGTGCATGCAATAAACATTACTCTTTGTGAGTAAGGCCTAATAATAGCCCCAAAATGCTATTGACTATTGACTAATTAGGCCAGAGTAATAACACAGATAACAACATGCTGCCAAATAGTAGAGATGGACAACTTTTATCTGACAAGAAAGACGATGACAAGAGACATAATGCCCTAATTAGGACAGGTAGAGGGAAAGATCGTGTTTAGAAGAAGTACAGACTGTGACATACAAAGGAGAAAATGTGCAATAAACCTTCGAAAAAGAGGCTTAGTTTTAATGACAGGCCCCACTCCGCCTGGTGTGCTTGCCACTAGCAGTTATCAGTTTCTCTTCACTGACAAGCAAAGAAAACAGGCTACACCCTCCGACAAGTGCAATGGCTGCACCTGATTAGACGAATGCTTCACGTGGGGCTATCAGCACCCGAATTTCAAAACAGACCAGCATGGTGGTCCGTTTGGAAATCTCTTATTTTACTAAATTTTTTATACAGAATGTGTTTCTGAAAACATTTTATCCAAGAAATAGGCTATGCGGTTGCTGAATCTGTCTTTATTTTAGATCGCCAACGGTCAGTTTGAAAGATTTTCATGAGTTTTTGAGATTTGCGTAAAAGTAGCCCGGATTAAAATTAATGTCAATGAGGAGGGGGCAACTCAACGCCCAGCTTCTCGAAAGTCCCCGGAACACTACAAGAACGCAATGAACCGCTGCTCACACAGACAATGAATAACAAGTGTATAAATAACACTTGACAGTGGACACGTACCATGACTCAGGCAGCATGATAATCTGAGGTTTCCTACGGAGAATCTCAATATTTTTAATTATCAAAGGTTTCTTTGTGTAGTACCAAAAGTTTATTACTGGATAATCACTGCGGGGCCAGCATACTCCAGTATACTGTTGGATGGTCGAATAGCTTACCCCAATTAATTGATACTAGCGCAGGGTAGGGCTGCACAATTAATCACACTTTTAATTGAAATCTCAAAATGGACTAGTGCAATATCCAAATGGCTGGATGGGGTGCAATATTTGTTAAAGGCAAAATATGTGTCAAACCATTGGGAATGAAGTATTGTGGTGCTGCAGAGCCATCTCAGCCTACAAATCGTATCCTACAGACTAAAGAAAACATCTTGGTTCGGTACAGAACCTTGCAAAAAAATTTACTATAATCAATTACATAGTAAAATTTTTAACATTTTTTAATGAAAATGAGAAAAATGATCGTTTCCTCCAGTATCGCGAATCAAATTGCAATCGCAATATCAGTCAAAAATAATTGCAATTAGATATTTTCCACATATCGTGCAGCCCTAGTGCAGGGCCTGTTTGGAGCGTGCAGCTCCGTTAGAGCAATCTGTGCAACCGCCGGCAACAAAACAACGTGCTAGAGAGCACAAGACCCTGGGCTTTCATCTAACATTACAATTAATGTCATCATTTGCATGAAGGGTACATATGGATCACTTTTCGGCATGACACCGGTAGCCCACTGCAAAGACAGAATTGGGCTCTCACTTCACATACAGACGATTCCTCATTTTATAGTTAGATTGTATATCCCCCCTCGCTATGAAGGCCAGGTTCTCCCATCTTTAAGTGTAACCATTCGGAAAAACTATAGACATTTTTATTTTCCCTATGGTCAGACAGCATGTCGTAAGAACAAGTTTGGATGGAGTATACCCAAACACTAAAGCCTAGTCCTAGACCCAAAGTGTTTTTCTAGTAGAAATATCTATTGGATTTCATTTTAGTCTGGAACTGGGCTCAATTTCTATCTATAAAACCCAATGGAGTTTTTGCACAGAAGATGGGAAGAGTGGCACAATTGGAGTGTGGGTTAATTGAGCAAAGGAACATGAACGGAAAGAGACTCCAGCCAGTTCAGACATCTTATCTGCGATGAAACAAGTGGGCAGGGCATTGTGTTCGAGGCTATTTGAGAGTTGACACTCCAGGGACTCATATGTCCTCAAGCACAAAGTGTTGATTATTTTTTCAGGATATTATTTGCCCAGGACAATGACAATATTTACATTGGGTTTACAAGCACAGCAATGAGAAAAGGTCTGCGGACTCGCGACCACTTTACCGGCATTGCCGTGACTCACAGTGACTTAAAGTGCTTGTATTAGGCTTTTTGGCTTTGTCCCTTTCCTTAATTATGTTATACATCTTTTTTGTGCATGTAAAAGGTTTACAAAGTGTAAAAGTCCACACCAAAGGAAAGTACCATCTCCAACAGAAAACACTGTCCACAAACTGCTCCTAACAGCTCTATTGTAGTCCAGCCTTTACTTCCGTGACGAACGTGTGTCACTCTGTAACATGTTCTAATCCTCGCCTAGCTGCTAGCATGGCACGCCCTCATACTCTGCGACCGACTAGCTAGCAGTGCTTACCTAGCTACTGCGCATGTGCGACTCCCAACAAAAATGGAACAGAAGTGAGATGCCTTACTCTGTAGCTAAAACAGAAAGCTCAACACACAGGGTGAAAAGAGGAGCTGCAGCAATGTGCGGTACAACAAAAACATGGTGTTTTTTTGAAGCATAAAACCTTGTAAACTTATTCTGATATAACCTCAAAAATCGGTTATGAACCTGAAAATGAGCATAAAATGAACACTTCTGCACTGCACCTCTGCGTGTGTGTGTGTACGTCACAGCTGAGCCCGCTCTCTGTGAAACATGCAGAGGACAGAGAAGCTTGTGATAATGCACTCTCAGGTACTGAAATTTGGCACTGCATGATCTAATGTTAATCGGTCCTTGGTAGTATGTAATTCTGCACTGATAGCGTGAGACAACTTTTCATCTCGACAAGAAATATCGCCAGCAAGATCTCGTGGGACGAACTTGTCACACCTATAACAACACAAAGCTTTTTAACCATTCATTTTGAATAATTAAGTAACCCTACCCTTACCTGTGTTTGTGTACATGAGTAGACTCTGCTAGAATGCAGCACAGGCGCTCTGATAATGAAAATGTTTTATGTCATGTACTCTCATCCACGCCACAGTGTTTTGGATCTGAAATAATGGTCTCTGGGTTGCTGCTGGCACATACAGCTCAGGAAATGCCTGAATGGGAGAGAGAAATGAGCTGAGAGACATTGTCCCCAAAGTGATTATTTTGACAGGATCCTCCCCATGTCAGAGGACAGTTTCCCTTGCTTTGCTTGTTGGATCAGGAAGTTTGATCTCTCACTAGCAGAGACCCTGGTATCCACCCACACACAAATCTGGCCTTTCTCCCAATCTGAGGTCCAGGCAGGGGGAAACAAACCTTTCTTCCCTTTGTGAGGAATTCAACATGAGCATTCAGCACATCACACATCACCATCCACTGTGAAGCTCTGAGCCAGATCAGCAAAACTTTTCAACACAGTTGGCAATCCAGAGCTTTAATCCTGCCCCCCCCCCCCCCCCCCCACCCCCACTCCCCCTCCCAGAGGGCAGGTTGTTGGTCAACAACACAATACAAAACATGGCTGAATGCAGAGCACAGCAGCCTGGCTTTGGCTGCAACAGCAGCTCTCTAGTCACCGGAATGTGAAATGTTTCCCAAGGAAATTCCCCCTCCTCCAGGAAGGCAGGGAAGGAACCAAGAGAATTGTGACACATATCAGGCAGTGGGAGTGAGCATGAAAGTGAAGAGAGCGAAGGTGCTGATTGGTCTACTGTTGGCAAAGTGTGTTAACGGCATGTAGCCAAGTTAGGACAGATTTTATTTAAGAATACCATAGTCTTGAATTGCCAGACCTTTCTCCACAGCACTGCAAAGGAAGGTCTGGCAACAGGAGAATACACTCCTGGATTAGAGCTGGGCAATATATCGATATTATATTGATATTGTGATATGAGACTAGATATTGTCTTAGTTTTTGGATAATGTAATATGGCATAATTCTTTTCCTGGTTTTAAAGGCTGCATTACAGTAAAGTGATGTCATTTTCTGAACTCTCCAGACTGTTGTAACTCTTTTATTATTTGCCTTAACCCACTTAGTCATTATATCCACATTACTGATGATTACTTATCAAAAATCGCATTGTGTAATTATTTTGTGAAAGCACCAATACTCAAACTTACAATATCATTGCGGTATTGATAGAGGTATTTGGTCAAAAACATTGTGATATTTGATTTTCTCCATATCGCCCAGCCGTATCCTGGATAGGAATAAAAGAAGACAGGTTTTTTTCTTTCTTTAAACCAATCACAATCGTCTTGGTGCGGCGCTAAACTCTGGACACAGCGAGCAAGTCTCTGCAAAATGGTCTTGGGAAAGAACTTGTTTAGGTAGAACATTTGCAACCCAGGCGTAACTCTTTGATGCAAGAGGAGTTAAGTTCATCAGCAACATTTAAAACAGTGGATCATATTTCAATCAGCTTGTTCCAACTGAGGAACAGTAACTGGATTATTCTTGTACAATCCTAAAACCAATCAGCATAAAATATGCAATTCAGCGTTAAAAGCTCTCATGAAGTAAGAGAGGAACAGTATCATCAAAATGTGACAAGGTCCTGGACACTGAGCGGCTGTTTGACTTTTTTCCTGTGCCTATATACTGTATGTTCTGCATCAGATGTCAATACTGAAGGTACGTCCGAAGAAAGATCAAAAACATGACGGAGACTGACGTACTGTAGAGTGCTGTGTCACACGTGAAGGGCATTGGAGAAGACTGATGGGCCTTGTTTATGATTGCAAAAGGAGGCAGAGGATTACGTACACAGTGTCTGTGTGCAGCATCAGATTACTGGCTCTTCTTTTACGGTTATGAAATCAGATTACTGCAGCTCCCCTACTGGGAAAAACAATATCCAAGCCTTGAGATGAAGGGGTTAGCGAGGAGGTGAAAGGAGACAGTAAGCCCATCTTATTTGACTGACAAGCCTGTTTTATTTGTATCCTAATTTAATAGTTTCATTTAGGTCTTAAAATGAACAAACAGAGAATTAGACATTGAATCAAAGAGATTAAGGCCAGGAATGATACTGCAGTTAACAATTCAACCTTCCGGATATGATAAAAGGCTGTGTGTATCAAAGTATAACGGTATATGTAAAGATTTAAGGGTGGTGGCTTCATATTCACTGACCTAGAACAAATAATACACAATAATGTAGCTCTAGACCAGGCCTGAGTTTGTTTTTTATTTGTCTGATGTATTTGCTGACTTATACACATCAGTTTGATCCAATATACAGAATTGGGGCAGAAGAAACAAACATCTGACCAGAGCCTGAAGCAGAGTACACTCAATTACTATCCAGATAAGGCCGTGCCACTCACGAGAATAAGGTCATCTCCGGACTCACATGAATCAAACGGACAGAAAGAAGGATGCTCTGCTCACCCAAGATAAACGTCAGAGGAAGAGAAATGTTGTTGATGTTGTTGATTTTGCAGCCTGTGAGAAAACCTTTGAGATATCTTCATCTCTCTGAGCCCAGATAGTGAAACTTAAAAGACAAACACATGTTTGAAGTAAAAATACCACAGATTAAAAATGAAAATTCAAGAACGGTTATTTTTGAAAGCCGTAAATAGTTAACCATAACAACTCCCCTACCATTTTGGAAACAGTGAAGCCTGGCGAGCTTGTATGGCAAGCATTACAGAATTGCTAGGTTGCATCATGTTAGTGATCGTGGTTAAGGTCACACCTTTTGACACCAAGTTGGAAAAGACCTTTGAACTTCGGAAGACACATTCTACACATTCTTTACTGTTAGTACATAAACATAGCACCATCTTGACCTCTGCATTAGTGTCAGTCCTGCAAATACCACATTGCTACCTCAACAAATGCCTGCCATGCCATAGATATATGCAGGCCATTTGGATTCCTGAGCAGGCCGCTAACCCCTGGAATATAGTAGTAATGGTTCCTTTCAAAAAGCAAATTTTAAGCAAACTATTGAATGTGAATGAGGTGCTTCCATGACCTGGTTTGGGGTTATTAAACTAGACTATGCAAAGTGTAATATCGGCTGAGCTTTACGCATAGCTGAAATGCGCCAGTAAACAGAGCAGAAGAAGAAGAGGTTGCAAATAAGGAACAACACCAGTCGCCTTTGCCATCAAACCTATCTTTGAGAGAACAATAGAGAGGTGTTGGAATTTGGGTCAATTGTTGTTTTAGTTTTAATTGTTGTTTAATGTCAACTGGTGTAGAGTTCAGCCGTAAGGGTAAAATCCAAGATTTGTTTTTTTTAAGACACTTTTTGAGCCATTTTAGGTCTTTACTATACATATAAGAACTGAAGATGTGAAATGGGAGAGAGAAGGGGAATGACGTGCAGCAAAGAGCCACAGGTCAGAATCGAACCTGAGGCCACTGCGACAAGGACTGAGCCTTTGTACATGGGCGGACGTTCTACCAGGTGAACTATCGAGGCACTTCTGAACCAGGATTTTTTTTATTATTAGTCATATTGTTATTACTATCTGAGGTAAAGGCAGGGTACTCCTCTCTCTGTGTCCACTTTGTTGTTAGACTTTGTGTTACTTTAGAAGATGGTTAACACAAAAAGAAAAAAACTCAGCTAATAGGAAAAAGCTGCCACACTAATACCACGTGGGAAACTGGAGTGGCAGACTGGCAGGCATGGCAGTGCTGGAATAAAAATGCTTCTCCAACTATTCCAACAGGCCTGTTAAAGAAGGAGCTGCCACAAATCTTTTCTGGCAGGTAAGAAACAGTCAAATACTGTATCACACAGCAATAAGATTGTATCTGCTAGCTTATGATTGCATTTAGATATAACAAGAAACCAAATGCTAAACCGTGCAGGAATAAAAGGCTCCAAATAACAGATACAACAAATACGTCTATGAATCTAGTTTGATCCTGTGTATTAGTCAAGACGTACAGAAAACAGTTAGAAAATGTCCTAGTTTTTTTTTGTCCTTTAGTGGCCCAGTGCCATAGGTGTGTCAACAGCAAGGCTGTAAGGAACCCTAATCCCATGCTGAGATGGCCTACGAGAGCTGACAACATATTTTCCATTCTGAATGAAATATTTCCCCCAAAGCATGGCTTTCATTATGGTTGCAGGGCTTAGGAGGATCGATTTTTAAAATGCAGCACCATATTAACTGCTGTGTGTGTGATGTTAGAGTATCACAATAAAAAAATTGTCAATTTCTAACAGCCCTTTGCCCTCATTTGAAATCATGCCACTTAGCTGGACACTCACATTTGCTAAAGGCTAGTAAAAGAACAAACAGCTGCACACAAAATGGCCCAGCCCCTGAAAGCATGCCAAGGCAGAATCCCCAAAACAGGCCTTGGGTTGGGCTCCATGCAAGACCTTTCACACCAGTCTAGGATAAGCGGTCTAAAAACACAGATAGCAGAAATAGGCTTGGCAAAACGCTGTGAGCATTGCAACTCCAAGTCACCATGTCAAACAAAAAGTACGTTTTTTTAGCCTAAATAAACAATTGTGTCATACTACATCTTTATCACTTCTCCCACATATATCTCACAAATTACCATAGACATTAACAAAGTTGTGTCTGGCTGCTACAGCAGCCTTGTGCTTAACAATGACTGGTGACTTTACTCTGTGCCTCATTAATAATCCATTATCATCCTCATCCTTATTCATCTTTAATACAGCACCTTGTACGTCCCCCACTAGTGTAGAGGAAACACCAGGAAATCAATGTGCCATGTATGGTACGCTCTATAAATGCCCTGACATGTCTCATGCTTTCTCTGCTAACCAGTAGTCTTAACATTTAATGGATACAGTTATCAGAAACATGCTTGCTTTGTAGTTGCTTGTACAGTACGTCAGTTTTATCTATTTGTGCTTAAGAAATGAGCTTTTAAACCTTTAGGCATTTCACGATGACAGACATTAATGATCTTTTAGTTTTTGTCATGGAAGACGTGAGATTAAGGTCACAAAATCTAATGGACCTTTCACAAGCTAACACAAAAATTAATCATATTTTCACAAAAGGGATGACAATAAAAAGGGTAGTGAGCTGTCAGATTAGAGAGCAATGCTGTCACTTAAAAGAACGCTCATTATAGCTGGCTTAGAAACTGCTGAGTTGCCACAGATAAAACAGAATATTCAAACTGAGATTTAA
>NC_045749.1:18780988-18785178 GCF_008692095.1 Etheostoma spectabile | reverse complement strand
CACTGTAAATTATCCATGTTTTTCCCATGCTATGATTCCACTGACACTCAAACAGGCACTAAAGTGGAAGCAGGCAAACACATGCACACGCACATCGATTGTGGAGGAAACCCTCCCCTTGCAAGCCCACTTCTCTCCCAATGAGTGGAGCCGATCTAGGTCAAAGCTGATTAATGTGCCCACAGCTCCCGAGAGGTTTCTAATCAGGTGGCAGCAGTGCCTGCTCACTGACAATGAATAATAATGCAGAGTATTTCTGAATATTACTGCTATGCTCAAAATGAAACAGTGTCATGAGAATAACAGGAAGACAGTGCGGATGACTGTAAAGTAAACTTGCATACATTAAAGTGACTATTAAAACAGTTTACTCTGTCCTTGTGCCAGCTGCTATGTCAACCACATAAATCGTTGGGATTGTGTTTGTTCTGTGTTGTGTTTTAGCTGTTTGACAGGTTAGCCAACGCTGAGCTATGCAGAGGTATCTTAACATTCAACATTTATGTGAATTCCAAATGGCCAGCCAGCTGTTGAACTGCACATTTGCCCAAACAGCTCATGACACACATTGCTGCTAAAGGAGGAAAAGGATGCCTGCTAGTTCTGAGACGAACGGCATTCATGTCACTGTATTTATAGACAGTTATGTTGCTATTAGGTGGCACGCATTCCGTCAATCAGTTCAAGCATAGGCCTGCATGGACAAATGCAAATGTAATATTTGCAAAGCTTTGCCAAGTTGGCCACAAAGCAGAAAATGAGCAGCAGCAATGACGCTAAACTAGTTAGCTGAACTTTTGTTGACGCTAGCTAGCTAGTTGTCATAACGGTCGGAATAAAACTGAGTACACCAACTGTTAAGAAAACAATTACACACTTTGAGATAACGTCTAAAATATGAATATAGTTACATTAGACACTCATGAACTGTACATTTTAGCAAACTGCTTCGTTATTTAAAAAATACGTTTTTAATTAAAATGCTTTTAGCAGGAAACATGACAGAAACTCGAACACCAGTGCCATTTGCTAGGTAGCTTTAGCATTAGCCACCTAGCTAGTTAGCGGGCTGTTAAGCCAACCACCCAACACTGTTTTGGAAATGTGTGGCAGCTTGTAGCTATATCTTGCCTAACGTTACAGTCAACGAGGGCGTTGTTTGACCAACGTTAGCTCAATATTTATTAAACGATATGATGATTTGTAAACATTGTGGTTTGTGGTATTTTCGGCTAACACAACCCTTTTAACGTTACCTCGGAACGCAGCTTGGGGATGACCGGTCTATCTCCCAGGTCGCAAAGAGGTTCATGGGTACAGGCATGCTGGCGGAGCCCGAGCCCAGGACCACAGCCCCGGCTAACGCTCCAGTCTGGAGGGTTGTCGGTGCTGGTCCACCGCCACCACCGCTGCTCGGGTTCAGGAAAGCGGCCCGGACGCCTCCTCTCTCTACAGCCGCCGCCATCATCACCTCCACTGCCTGGAGAGCAGCTCTAGCTGAGTGTCGGACGAACGCTGGAGCCGCTGAACTCTGTGCTGCCTGCTCCTGCTCCTCCAGACTCCCAGCTCCTCTACACTGACTGGAGATGCTGATAGACGGGGCGGGGCATGTCAATACTGATAGGGGGCAGCACGTCCCTGCTTCTAGGGTGGGACATCTTTACCATCAACCACCATCAGGCCTCAAAACACATTGCTATACTCTTTTTACATGTCATGTAAAGAGTTAGGGTATGGCAAGAAAATGTTGATCTATTATAGGCAGTAATGTTACAGAAAATAACCAGCTGGGTGATTAGCATTTATTGCCTTGTTCATCTCCACTCCCCCATCCTTACTGTCTGTTGGCAGTGTGACTTGTTAATAAAGAAGAATGAGCATAAACAACATAATGATATCAGATTTGCTAACACATATATAACATACATGCTAAATGTCTACTCTGTTCAATGTAGACCTGTAAGCACATCTTCTGGTGAGGTGAATACACACTTGCCTTTTAAAATTGAGAATAATTTTCTAAGCAGTCTATATTAACTCAAACACGCCCTATTTTTAAACAAAAAGGTGTAGGTCTATCTACTATAAAATGAGAGGATTTCAAAGGGTTACCATGTAGACTACTAAAGGCTACTTGACTTGGTTCTTCATTACTCATGAATGCAGCATTTAGTTTTGAATGTAGTAGGTAAGTCTACATACAATTGCAGTGCAAATATGCTGTAAACACTTGTCAAACAGGTTATTGTAATAAGGGAGTACTTCTAACACTGTTGTGTTTCTGTCAAAAAAAAAATACGAACAATTGTATTCCATTGGCTTTTTTTATTAAAATGCAATTCATAAAAAGTAATTTGAAAACAATCCCATTTAACTTTCAAGTAGGCAGGACCTGCTTTGATGATAACTACTTTATTCATGATTCATCATCAGTCTCTGATCCCATAATGACGGCTGCTATTTGATTCATTCATTGTTCTCATAATGCAGGTGTTGTGAAACCCACGGACAGTAACTGTGACTAAAGATTCAAATAAAACTAACTTGACTTGACTTGACATGCTCAGGAGGGTTGGGTAATGTGTGTGACAGCCTGTTTCCATTGACTGGGGGGGGGGGGGGGGGGGGGGGGGGGGGGGGAGAAACTTCTTGATTTTCTCAAATGTTTTGTACAATCTGTAGTTTAACATCATTCTTCCATCAAATCATCGCCTGCATGTTCACCTTTGCTTATTAGACCTTCAATAGAGCAGTTAACCATTGGCTTACATAGACACCCATAGGTGTATACGCAAATATGCTCAGCACTTTGTCTGCAATCTCACGAGATATATTGTTGCCACTGAAAAACATGCTCTGAGTGTTAAGCTATCTAATCTTTAGTCATTGCTTAGCAACTCTGTGCACCTGACAGCATTTAATCTTCCAAACTGTAACAGTGACAACCTCCCCTAGGGTTATTTATTACGGGGATAGCAATCGTGGTACAATTTCGAAATGTTTACTTCTTAAGCTTATTATTCCTTTTTCCAACATTACATTTAAAAAAAGACTAGGTTCAATATAGAATTTAGCAATATAGTCATGGCATTGTACAGCACTTTTTATTCAGAGGAAAATACAATGTGCTTTAAATAAAATGAATAGAGAGGACTAAAGCTAGAAAAAGAAAGAAAGAAAGCTACATCAGATAATATATTTTGTATGAAGGAAAGTGTTCTATGTTTCTGCAGAACAGGAACCTTCTGGACACCCGTTTTTAAACTGAGTCAGGTCCGTTTCAACTGTAACTTAATGTTACTTTTAATTCTTTCCTTTATAATAAATGAAAGAAAAAAAGTATGTGTTGTTAAAAGGGGAACTCACTGACTTTTCTTAATATATTAAGGTGCCTAGGGATGACAACCAAAGTTGTTTTCAACACAAATCTGCAGTGCAGGCTGGATGAAAAGTATCATTTTGTCATCGTTTTCTGCTCTTTGAGGAAAAACTACCGCCTCAGAATTACCATAATGAACAAAATGATTAATGAATGAATATGTGGAGTGCAATGCCACCTAGTGTTGCAAAACACCACAACAACAAAATGTAGGACGTTAAATTCAAATTTGCACATTGTGATCCATCCAATAGATGGCAGACTGTCTGCATGTTTGGTCGGATTTCTTTTCTATCTCTTACATCCACAACCCTGTTGATTTAACCTCCTCTTCCTATAAGTGTGAGTGGGTGGGTGGATATTGTGACACTGTTGATCTTTACCCAACACAACAGTTTGACATGTTATAAGCCCACCTTTCCCCTTTATTGCATTCAAGAAAAGATAATAAAGTAACCGTGCATCAGTAGGCCAGATAACACCTGCTAAGGTGCAAGCATGCTTCTAAAAAGATGAGGCTGCTAGTGATGATGCTTTGGAAAGGTTGCAGGGCATTTTGTGTTATGAAAGCCAGCTGACAGTCAGAGGAGAGCAAATATAGCGATGCATCTCTCTGACGTATCCACATAAGCAACAAACAATACCCACACATCGTCTTATTCTTTCTCAGATATTTGACTGAAAGCCACAGATCTTTCATCAAGCCAGAGTGGTGACAAGCAAAGTGGTCACCAAGCAGATCTTTATTTTTAGGTGTGAGCTTTTGTTTTAGACTTGTACCACCTCCACACCAAGAAAGTCTGACTTTTTT
>NC_045749.1:18763877-18780978 GCF_008692095.1 Etheostoma spectabile | reverse complement strand
TCTTTTTAATGAGAAAGCCTTTTAATTAACAGCCAAAAACCAATCCAATTCTAAATCATTGCGCATGGCTTCAAGATTGCAGTCACGCATGCTCTTGCTTAAATTTAGAACTCCAAGGGCATCAGGTCTTTGTGAAAATTGAGTGAGTATGGGTAACACAAGTGGAGGAAAAGGGTCTGCTTTTTAACTCCCTCCAAGTATCCAATTCAATTCAAGCTTTATTTCAGACTCACAAGAGGGTCCATAGCAAAAAAAAGGATAAGACATACAAGATAAAAACAGAAAAATCTTCATTCATTTAAAAGAAAACATTTATATGCAAGTTATTTCGCTAGTGTTTTCTGAGCCTTGAGGCGGATAGAGTGCAGCTCTAACTAGGGCTGGTTAAAGCCCCTGTGATGCTGTTCTATGAATCATCCAAGCAACACGTACAATTATACATTCAAGAAGTGCATCACATGTAGGGACACCAGAAGACTGGTACGATGCCACCTGGGAACCTGAAGCAACAGCCTTCTTGGATCATTGTAAGCCGCCGTGAGCTTCCACATACTACTTTTCCTGTAGCTACACCAAAGATGAGCTGTACACTACAAAAGTGTGCATAAAGCACTAAACAATTAACATTTTACATTGAAAGAGCACATACCAAATGGGCAAAGCAACATGTCCACCTGAGCATATAGGACACACTGTCGATGTATATCTCTGTCATCATTCAAATCATCAGTGAGACCGTACATTTCTGTTCACACCATCAATATGCTTATGTCAGGATACATGTGAAGCTTCTGCTGGATTTTTACTGGCAAATGCATACAGCTCTAATAAATCAAATCTGATAATGTGGTCATTGTTCTAGCAGAGAGAACATATTAGTATTATCAGTTCACACTTAAAATGCTGTTGGGCCCTGAAGGCAGCAAAAGTTGGACCATATTGCCGCATTGATGAGAAGTGTTTAAGGCTACTTTAGAGGCTCAGGAGAAAATTATATACAGCCATATGCTGACCCCCGAGGAGCTATGTGGCGTTGTGCTGCAGATGAGTGTGCGTGGGAAGTCACATGATAGGCTACCCGCAACAGTCGTCACTGTTAATCTGAGTTGGTGTCTCTGGAGGCAGAGTCAACACCTGCCTTCCTCCTTCGTACTGTGTGAAGATAAGCACAATAACTGGATGAGATTAAATGAGACAGACGAAGACGTTTTCTTTTTTTTGGCTTTGAATTGTATCCACGCATATTTGAATATGAACATTCTCGTGTTGGCTTTTCTGAGGTTGCTGTCTCGTTCAGTGGTTACAAAGAGATGCTGATGGAGTGATCTTTAAAGCTGCGGTGAAACGAAAGGGTTACATTTTCTGGTCTATCAATGCCAACACACTTAAGTGATTTTAAAGGGGGTCTCATTCATCAGGGAAAATATGCACAGCGTTACTGTTATGTTTCTCATTTCACGCACATATTACAGCCGACTCCAGTCTCGGTTCAGAGTGATTGGTCTCTGGTGAGCAGTCAGACACAATTTAAAGGTCCTGTCTATTTGTAATCTGCTGGAAAGATTGCCACGTGCCATGATACAGTAGGCTAGAGAAGATCAATCCAAGGCACATTTTTTTCTCCTCCATAAGATCTCTGTGCACCTCTCACTTCTAATAAGACTAAGAGCTGCAGATAAGCTGCTGATCTAATTAAAGTTTTGCAAGCCTGGCAAATTAAGTATATCATATCTCATAGAATATATCCTTCGTTACAACACAATCGATGTACAATTTCCTGCGTTTTCATTAATCTCAGGTATTAATGTTATTTCTTTGCACGGTTTAGATTGTGATAATGATAAAATACCGATGCCATAAATGAGAGTCAAATACTGTAAGCGAGGTGAAATTGAAGCCCACTGTATGTGTCAGAGAAAAAGATCTCTGAGTGTAAAGTGCAACAAAGTTTTAGCTTCCAGTAGAAGTCCAACCCAAACTACAAAGATCACCAACTCAACAACAAAATAAAATATCATTTGAAGTTATTGTTAATGGTGCTTTCTTTTAGTAAAAGGAAGACATAAACATCTATATAAGGAAACAGGACCACATCATTCTGCATCTAAATAACCAAACTGGACCAGTCAATGTAGTTTAGCCTAAACAGATAGCTAATGTAGATCTAGGTCAGGTTAAAGGAATAGTTTGGATGGGTTGCATGAGTTAGCAACAGTCAGTGTATTACCTATAGATGGCAGTCAGCACCCCCTAACCCACCCCCAAGCTGTGCAATGTACTGCTGTGAGCAGCACGGGAAACATTTGCAAACAATTGAAAAATTTAAAATCAGTTTAAGTGTACGCAATATCTGCAATTTTTTCACTGCTTATCTTGTGGTCAGACATCCCTTTCTGATGGGGTACTGAAGCTGTTAAATCCATATATGGTCTCTTCAAAGCCACCAGACCCCTTTGACAAAAACAGTAATTTTACCTGACAGAACACACAGGAGGTGCTGGTGTTGCACTGCCTCAAACTAACCCTTTAACTTTGGTGTTAAAGGGTTTGACCGGATCACTATGGATAAGCACCTCGTAAAACACCGCCTCAAAATACACAAACTATCCTTTTAAGCAGTCAGAAATCGTCTCTTTGCTTATGGCACTTAAAACATTTTACTTTGAAACCATTTGTCTGACTTTATGTTGTTTGAATTCTTTCTTTAAAATCTACAAAGGGGTACATTCTAGGTTGGGGTTCAGGAAAGTACATGGGGAATTCTGTAATGTTAGATTTTTTTTGTCATTTATTTGAACTTTTTCTTGGATCCTATGATGGACAGAACAAAGCCTGATAGGACAGGGATTTGATTATATGATCCTGCTTTCTTCCACCAATTTAATTTCACAATATTATATTCCGTTGGCCTTATTTTGATCCATACAACAGTTACTACTTTATACGTTTCATGACTCTACACAGGGACGAAGATGGATACCCTAAATCACAACAGTTTACAGTATGTAAAATGTTTCTTTGTGTATTCTTTTAATTCTTTGTTTGGGCACACATGTTCTTCTTGGTTAATTTTAAACAGAACAGACTACAGAACTTGATGATTTCACAAAAAACAATTACGCATTTTTATTTCAGTTGTGTCCAAGCTGAAACGCAGACTAAAAATGGATTTATTCAAATCTAAGTTTCATTTCACCACTTACCACTGCAATGATGTGAAAATCCAATTGGGAAATTAAGACAGATAAGAGAGATTCTTCAACACAAGCCCTTTATCATGTTACAAAGAAAGCATGGCAGGCATGCATCTGTGAATAGAGGCGTCTAAGAATTTAGAAAAATATAATGTGTATTTGCACATGAATCACACTCACATTCCCATTGAATCTAGCCAACATGCCGCTTGTTTATGAAAACTCTTTACGCTGAGCGCATTAGCATAACATCAGCCCTCTATTCTCTTTTCTCAGACATCTGCAGATTTGCGTTAATAGTGGAGTATAGTGAGGAAACGCAGAGTCGGGAATGGTGGGAGAGGATAAAAGAAGAGAGACAGCCAAGGGAAATGAAAAAAAGAAAAGTGATGGAATGAGTTGATGAAATTCTATTAGAACACACAGTATGCAAATCAGGGGAGACATCATGTGCCAGCTTCAAATCTCATCTTGATCTCACAGTACATGAACTCTGCATCAAGGGTGTTCATATTTCTCATCCATTCAGTTGTACCAGTGCAGCTCCACTGATCTCTGAAGAATGTCGGAGAAGCTTCCCCTGACACGCATTGTGTTTCTACTCTGGACAATGCTGCCTCGACAGACAAGAGACTTGAGCTATGAAATCCATTTGCATGAATGTCAGCCACAGACAACGGAGACAAGCATACAGGCAAGACAAAAGCCGTGCAGGAGACCTAAAGACCTACAGCATCTCCTGTGACTGGGTCTCACTGCGTAGCCAGGTACACTTACAAAAGGCAACTGTGGACGAGAGCCAACATTAGGGGAAATGTTCTGCTGCCATTGAAATACCCATTTGAAGTACAAGCAGGAAATGCACCTGCCAACTTGCTCTCTTTTCTCCCCTCTCCTTAATTCGTTCAGATGGGAACCTTTGTTGAAAGGAATCATTTTGCATTTAGATTTCCCAGAGTAAAAAAAGAGACGCAGGGGGGAAACTCCCTGCTTGGTGACATGTTTCTCACAGAGAAAGCTCTAACTAATGAGCCCTTTTAAGCTTAGCTGATTATTTTTTTTTTGCTTTGCAGTTGTAGCTGAATCGCAAGGACATGTTTTCTCCACTATTAACCTAGATATTCAAAATGGTAGCCCCGGGTTATGTTCGATTGCTCTTCCCCAATCCTTTGAACTCCACTGCAATCAGACAGCCCAAACGTCAGTTAGTTTTCGCCATGGAATTGAAAAAAGGTATCTGGCCTATCACAGCATTCCCCGAAGTCACCTAATGAGAAACACGTCTTTGTCCTGAAATGTCATCTTCAAACTGCGATTGCCACTGGAGGCTCCGCCCGCAACAGTATCGGCAGCTCCCTCTGTCAGACATGCAGATAATGCAGCCATGTTGGTGCAGAGAGTGCAGTCTCTGTGTGTGTTTATCACAGCCATGCATGCATGAGTTACAGTACAAAAACATTAGCTGTCAAAGCTAATCCAAAATCTCTTTCAGTCTTCTGTCCAGTTCAAATAATTTCAGTGATGACTGACAGATTTTCATCATTATCCTGGGACACTTACTCAGAAAAATACAATATTTGTTTTTCTTGCATTGTTGTTATTGTCGGCATTGCAACTGCATCCACTTAAAATAAGAGCTACAGATGATTTCAATGCCACTTCTGAAAAGACCAATCACTTGTAAAGCTTTTTTTTTTTCAAAACAAAAGAACAAAAAGGTAAAAAGGTAAAAAAGTACAACTTCTAAGCTTATTTTAAAAAAAGGACTGTAATGGTAGGCAACAGCTAGACCTGTGAAAAGGCTATTTCTTTATGGGCAGCACCAAGACTTCTGGCCAGAAAACATTTTACATTTCCTGGCTACTGGAGAAAAATGCAGTTGACTGCTAGATGGTTTACTTAGCTTCCCATTTTTATGTGTGCGAAAAGGCCTTTTGTCAGAAGATACTACAGGAGTGACACAATCCAACACTGCAGAGAGTTGGCTTCGATCCCCGGTAGTGATGTTTCAAAGAGTATGTAGGTGGGATCACATCCTCACCACTCCAAGATTGATGCTATTTCAAACGAACAATAATTTCTACCACAAGGGGTCAAGGTCAAGGTCACAAGCAGTCACTACTGCTCCATAGTGCTGTACAAATTCAGATAACAACGTAAGATAAAAAGCATAATAAATAACCCCTTCTTAAACAGAATATGCCAAAAACAATAAAAAACAGACAACAGACAAAAATTAAAAAACAATAACACAAGAAGGACTGTGAAGACGTTATGAAGTACCATGGGAACATGGGAGCTGTTGTCTTTATTGCTACAAACAAATGTATCTATTTATTTGACTTAGGCAGAAAAAAGTTTTATATATGTCATGTTCATTCACGTTGCCATTTCATTCTAATGAAATAGCCGCGAGTAACATTAGCTGATGTAGCGTTAACTTGATTAATTACTGTTTGGTGCTGTAAATGGCTACACACTGCTCACTTGAGGGATGGGTTAAATGCAGAGAATTAATTTCTCTACACGAACAGTATGTGTATGTGACAGTAAATGACCTTTTAGATAAAAGATGACTACCCATACAGCTACGGTAGCTAACGCTATGTGGCACATGAAATCGTGGAGTTGCCCAGCGCTGTTATCAATGGTCAAAACAGACATGCAAAAAATAACTAATAAGCATGTTGAACGTTGTTGTAACCTTATAACATTACCTTGCACATTGGCTTGTTGGCTGGCATCCTAGATGCATGCATATCTATGGCTGGCATGAGCTACTTGTCATAGCAGCACATTGTAGCCTGTGTTTCCCCGGAAGTTGGAGCAACTCTAGAGAGTAAAAGTTATATATGACTCACATTGACGGCGGCCAAATGACACGGACCATTACCTTGAATTAAATTTAAGAAGTGTTGGATAATTTTGGATAATGTAAGTACACATCTTAACAAAATATATGACATTGATCTAGTCATTTTTAGACGTGTTATTGCGGAAATGTTACGTACTACACCTTTAACTACTACAACAGGGTATCAATAATTCAATATTACGCCTCGAGGAACCCAAACAGAAAACCTGCATGTCTGGACAAGTTTGCTTTGATGTGTGAACGGGTCCACTTCCTTCAGGCCCTCCAGCTCATATGTCCATACTTATTGAACTGTGGTAATGGGATGGATGGACACTTCAAGGAAACAGCAAAGCTCTGATGAAGTCTGACAGAATGTTGCTGTTTTTCTAAAAACCACCCACACTGCACTGTAGACATGATACATTTATCCAAGCTGACAGTTATGATGTGAATGTGCCACTGTTTCCTGGGAGTTAACAGAAGATGCTGGAACTTGTTGCCAAGTTTATCCCAGTCCTAGATAGTTTGCCTTTCAGCAGTCACTGAGCTGTGACAGGACAACCAACCTGAATGTAAACAGGTCTTGTTTTGAGCTCACCCTTGTCCATACATTTTCACAGATGCTCACACTGCTCTGCTTATAGACCATGTACAGCAGCTTGGGGGAAACTGATATATCTGAATGTAACCGACTGAGCAGAACACAAAACCAGGAAAGGATCGCTTTGCAAAAGCTGCCCTCAGGGTAAGGACAGAAAAGCTCCACTGACTTTATCTTGTCGGTCAGCTTCTAAATGTCATGAGCTTTTTTTCCTGACCCCTGTCAAAACTAAACACTGTCAAAGTGAAGCTGGAATTTTAGAGTGTGACCTGCATACCTGCACATGTTTAACCAAGATGTATGTTTGGGGGCTTGTGCAATATAAAGTTTGAAATTAACTGAAATATGTATTGCAGCTGTCAATGTATGTAAAAGAAGCATTCAAATGCCTCCAAAATGTGTTGCAATATCCTGACTATAATCACATTTTACTAGGTTTGTTTTTCTTTTACAAAGCTACTTCAGCGGCGGCCTCTAGCTCACACAGTAAGAGTGTGTGACCCGCGTTGGTTGAGCCCTGCAGCGGCCCGGGGTCGAATCCGACCTGTGGCCCTTTGCTGCGTGTCGACCCCCATCTCTCTCCCCCTTTCATGTCTATCCACTGTTACTTTAAGACCCCACCAAAAAATCTTTAAACTAAACTACTTTAGCATTTATTGATGTTTATGTCTATTGGCTCATCAAAATCCACATGCTTTAAATCCCTGGGGCCAATTAATGTAATCGAGTGTTGTGTCATCACACGTGACTCAGCATGTCCTACATATATGCACTAATTATCAATGTTTATGACACTTTGAGCAATATTGCTTCAGTGATGTAGGGAAATACTCAAAAGAAATATTTCACAAAGGCATTACCAACGATTTAAATATGCTTACTCAATCACAATACACTTTAAAATGAAAAGAGCTTTAAAGAGATGCCTTTATTTGCTTTGAAGCAGAGAGTTGGATGCAAAGCTCGATACCACTCGCACATCTGTCTGTTAAATATGGAACTACAGCCATCGGCTGGTTACTTTGGCTTTGCATAAAGACAGGAAACAAAGGGAAACAGCTAGCCTGGCTCTGTCCAAAGCAACAACAACAAAATTGCCTACCAGCCCCTCCAACTCTCACTAAATAACACTTACATCTCATGTTTCATTTGTATAAAAATGGAAGTGTAAGACCTGTGGGTCACGTGCTGGACGCAGATTTCCAAGGTCTCACTCTGAGTCTCCTCTCTGCTTGGAATTGCGTTTATAAGTTGAAACAGTTACTACATTTTGATGAAACTAGCCATCGTTTCCTGTCTTGTATGCCTCTGTGGCAAATCTAATACATATATCATTTTCACTCATTATTGTACTACTATAGATATTTTTCAATAAATAATTTGTGTTAAATAAACATAACACAAATGTGCTCCGCCAATGTACATCCACTAAAATTGGTCCATAAATCAATCAGAATCATGCCACCATGTATCATCATTTACATATTGGGTTTATAGGTATATTGTGTTTGTATTATGGTATGGTTACTGTGAATAGCATAGGTTTTTAGTATGTTTTGTGTAAATCGTCCCAAAGTCATAACTCACCCGATGTGACACATTGACTATAACAGAAAACTGGAAAGGAACCGAGCAGACAAATCAAAGCGGATTTCTGTTAGAACACAACACTTAGATCGCTTCTCAGTGGGATGTTTGACCCAGATATGTGAACAGAATACCTGAAGCTGCAGGTTGTGTCAAGCACGGATCCAAATAATACATCCATTTAATCATAATCTGTTAATTCTACACGCTGAACTGAAGTAACTCATCAGTACGATGTTGCAAGGTTGTGCATTACACGTTGAGACACCCACGCAATCCAAATGGGGGTTGTTGGCTCTCCAGCAGGAGGTTGGATTCTGTTCCCATCAAAGGAACAATCATTTTCTTGATTTATTTTCTGCAGACGTGGTTAAGTCGGACAAACAAAAGCTCGCAATATGGAACAAAACTTTTTTAATGTTCACCTTTAAGAATGTATTCTGTTGTACTTTGTACTTTTGCCAATATTTTTCTGTTTACCTAGAATGCTGCTCAAAGTGTTGTTTTTCAGCTGGAGTTTTTGCTGAAGGCAATACATAAATAAAACACAGACGCATATGACGAGTTATGATCTGTGAAAGAAAGAAAATATTTGAGGAGTACATTTGAGAAAATACTGAAGTTTTCTATTTATTTTCTTATTTCTTACAACAGAAATGGCAAGATGGTTGCAGTGATTACATGTGACATTAGGCCATCATATCCAATGGCTTGTATTATATGAAAAAATGAAAACTTGAATTTGGATGGTCTCGGCTCATCATTTCAAGCCTGTATGGGAAACAGCTGTGCATGTGCGGTACAAAAAAGTAGCCATGTTACTTTTCTGAAGTTTGGAGGAGATTAAGAATTTGTTTATGTGTGGCTGTGCGGGTGATTACTAGGATGGGTCTCACTGCCTGGGCCAAGGGATTAGAAAAGCATAAGAAAGTGAAATGTAAAATGGTCTGTTATCTAATGCCAGGGAGGAGTGTGGGGACCAGATGTTATCTTTGTGTGGGTAATGGGTTATCACATCTCGGGGCACAGATTGCCGATTTATTGTCCTTCCCTCCCTCTCTTAGATATTATTGAAGTTTTCATTATCTTGTCCACACACTGTCACCTCAATGACTCAGATTCTTCTCCTCAGCCTGATGCATAGTCACAAAGCAGCTTAGTCCCCGTCACCTCATTTACCCTCTCACACCAATCTTCATAGCTCCTTATCACCATAAACATATCATTGAATTCCAGCAATGACTTTCCGGTTATTAACTTTCATACTGCAGTGCTAAAGCTGATGGGAAGATGGGGAATTTATTTGGCCATAGTTTAAGGATTAGAAATGGTTAATGGTTGTTTGGCTTTAGCGACTTAGAAGGAGATTCTAAATGGCTTGACAGATGCACATCAAACAATATAGCTAAAAGCTGCCGAGTCAGATGTCAAAATGCAACAAAGAATCTGCAAAGACAATTAACCAAGAGGCAAGATCTGGTTCATTTAGCTAGTTTCTACCAAGAAAATAAAAAAGAGGTTAGCATTATATTGCCAAATGTCTGTCTATTCACAACCATTTTCACCTATTCACTTATTTTTTTTAAATCAACTTCTTCACATCTTAGTTACTACACTAACTTTCAGATGGTGTTAACCTTATTTGCCTGTCCTTACTCTAGCTACAGAGAAAACACCAGGGGGATGAACTGGGATTAAATTGTATTCTGTGGGCCCATGTGAGCTGTCACATTACCATGCGCAAACGTGAGGGGGATCATGTCAAAGGAGTGGAGAGCCTGATATTTCTAGTTGTGTAATCATCCAAAGAGCAGTCCAAAAGCCAAAGCAAAGTCAGTCCTATTTGTGGGGTACATTAAATCTGTGATGTCCCTAAGAATGGAACTAATTGTGAGTCTATCTGCATGCCAGCAGCTCTGTTAGGCTTTACTTAGGCACAGCTGTGCTTCGAGATAGATACTAACATGCTCACACAGCGTATTAACATGGGCTGGATCTATACCTTAAATTGCATCCCGACTCCTCCACTTGTCTTCCCTTCCTTACGTTGTAAGTCTGATTTATGTTTGTGCGCAGGCTCCATCCAGAGCTTTTGCCGCAACCTATGTAAGTGGCCTGAAGTTTATATTTTCTGCGTTGGTGTGTGGGCAGGTGGGATTGTGAAGATCCAGGACTTAGCCAAAGAATTTGAACATCATCTAACTTCTCAGTCCCTCCCTCTATTTCTGCTGAAGCCCAAACCGTCTCCTAAGCCCCTCCCCCCCACTTTATCCGTGGAATTTATTCCTCCAAAAACTCTCCTACAGTCCAGTCACAATCAGTCACGACTTGCGCGTGTTTTCATTTAAACGTCACTCACTGACGTTTTCCCGACCAGAAAAAAAAATTATTGCCCTGCTCTACCTCTGATTGGCTAGTACTTGTTGCCATCTAGGTCAGAGCCAATTAGAAGTAGGAGGTGGGCGGGAAAAAACTCTGCTGACTTCTGTGTGTGGGAAAAGGGGAGGGACAGAGGGAAGAGGCAAGACAAACTCCAACGTTTAAATAAATGCTGCTTGACAACTTATTATGGAGCTGGGAACAAGCTCAAATAAGCAACTACACTTTAGAAACAAGCCCCAAAAAAATATTTGTAAGCGACTTTACAGAAAAACAAGCCCAAAGTCACACTTGATAAGCGGACTTGGCCACACTGTTGTCAACCAGCACCGTTCCAGTAGGCACCAAAGCACTTTTCCTCTTTGTTCCCCCTAGAGCTTGGGAGTGGAATTGTTGCCAATATTCTTATGTCTCATTCCAGTGAGTTAACGAACCACTGAAACGATTTTGGAGACATTATTGTAAGGTACAATAGAATCTTTGGTGTTGGATCAATCAACACTGAAATCCATCAATATCAATAATCAAGGTATCTGTTGTATTACTGTGTTGCAAACTGGGATGTAATCAACGACAAAACGATGCCATGTGGTAAAAAAAAATGCTGTGTAACGTTTACTGAGGACCCCCCCCCCCAAAAAAAAAGAATCAAGGTTTGTATCGAATCATGGGTAAAAAATTGTGAACCGATCCAAACCAAAGTTTGGTGTATCGTTAAAGCCCTAATGGGAGAGACGGAGGAAATCTTTTCTCTAAAGCGTCACATTCATTTCTCAGCTTTGTGGGAGGAGCTGCAATTATAGTTTTCCTCGCTCACAGCTCCTCGGAGATCCCTCCTCCACTTCTCCATGCTCGCCCCTTGGGACCGGAATTAGAGCTTTGAGACAGTCTTCACAAAAAAGGGCCAAAGTGAGATACAGCCATGATGACATTTACCATGTTCACCATCTAACATTAGCCTGGTAGCATGCTCAGTTTTGATAATTAGCACTAAACATAAAGTACAGCGGATTCTGATGGTAACATCATTAGTTTTGCACGCTTTTAGCCATAAACCAAAGTATTGGACAAACTGAAAACATTGACCTGATGATATTTACCATGTGCATGTCCCCAGTGGAAAATACGCCCTAGGATGTCTGTACAAAATGTCATGCCAATCTGAGCTATTTCAGTCTGGACCAAAATGGTGAAGCAATTGACTGACCGACATAACCATCCTTTGAGCCAACCCTTCAAAATCACAGCAAGCGAGTTGATTGGGGGGAAAAGCCATAAAGGCTAATGGTTTGTCACTGCATGCTTGATTTGTGTTTGGAGCTGTTAACTGTGTCACTTTCGTCAATAGAATGGAATGCAGACAAAGATGTCAGAGGTGCTGTTCTAAAACAGTACTGTTCCAACACAATATGGCAAGAGCCCTGCTAAGGAAAAACTCCAGATTATAGGAGTTTAAGCATAGTTTACAGACAGAACATTGTGATGCTTGTAGTAGCCGTAAGTCAAACTTTAACTCTGCATATCTGCTGTTTAAAAGTAGTCACTCATACAATTGAAACATTTTACCGAGTAGAGCTGTATTGGGAAACCTTGAGTTTATCTAACCAGAGGGCTAGTGTTGTATTGGAGACCCCTGTGGTGGTGTGTGGTTGAGATCCAATACACAGCATTTCCTGTCCATAAGATCTGACAAATGCACCATTACCTATTGATCCTCATACTGCACACACCCATCTCCCCATGCCACTGGCCAGCACTCCATCCAGCAGAGCCAGCCTATTATTGAAGAAAAAGCCTCAACCTTGAACACCTGAAGAACAGCAGCTGACTGCTCCAGCTCCTTGAAGTTGAAGCCAAACTTCTGCCACTGAGTCTCCATTTGCATTTATTTGATCTGAAACTTTTGTCATTAGGAGTAGTTTCTTAAAGGGCTGAGTTTTTTGGTGATAGCAAACTCAAATAGGCTTTTAGTTTGTTGTAATAGTGAGAAAGACTTTGCAGTGAGAATTTACAAAAGACCATTTCTAAATGTTTATTTTTTTTGCCTGAAATCCAAGGTATTGTGATTGAAATGTGGTGATTACAAAACAGACTCTTTTGTCAAAGCTGGACTAACAACCAGGCATAAGTGTGTAATGGTATGTTGATGGCCAATAAACACTACTTCTTTCCTACATTACTACAATTTACTATCACATTTTAGGGTTTTATCGTCATTTTTATCATTGTAATTATATCATATCTGTTTCCTTATTATCTGACCTTTATTGTTTCTGATGGCATGATTTCTCCTTTATTGCGGTTTATTTATCAATTATTTGTAATCCTAATGTGTAAGTCATTAAAAGTTTTTTTCTTCCTCCTCCCCTCTTAAACTTTATTGGAGCCTATTGCAAAAGTTAGACTCTTGTTTTATATAGGTCATAAAGATTCCATCATGATCTATTATTACCCATCATTTTAAATTTAAAGTTGACAGACTTGTTCAATGGTGAAAAGTAATACTAATAATAATAATAATAATGATGGTAGCAGTTGAGTATTGCACACATTTTAAGCCAGTGTTATTGCACAAAAATGAAATTACTGTCCAGTTTCATCCGCCCTGAGTGTTTGTGTGTCAGACACTTAGAGGGAGGAGTTATAAAGTTTAATGGCCACAGGCAGGAAGGACTGTGGCGCTCTGTGGTGCATTTTGGGAGAATGAGTCTTTCACTGAAAGTGCTCCTGTGATTGAGCAGCAAGTCATGGAGTGGGTGCGAGACATTGTCTTAGATGGCATGTAGTTTGGACAGCGTTCTCCTCTCTGACACCACCAACAGAGAGTCCAGAGTAAGTGTGTTATTAAACCTGAGAAAACAGATGGATAATGTCTTCTGTGCTCTTCTGCTTTAGAGCGAGCTTTATAGAGTCTGAAAAAATTACCCTGGTTATGTCATCAATGTAGGATCCAGTATTTTTTAAGTTTGACCCACAGTACAGGTGAAAAGTCAGGCTGTCTTCCTTCATGGAAGCACAATACTAAATTGCTGGACTTATCCCTTTAATGAAGTTACCATGAACTAATCACATATAAATAACCATTGCATGTACAATGCAAAAGAAAGCGAAGAAAAAAAAGGGGTTATACTATGGATACCACAGTAGATGTTTGCTTCGGGGGCCCTCTAAAGGATTAATCCGGCCTCTATCCGCAATTATTATCTGCAGTTTCCTGAAATTAGAAAGACTGATGTGAAAAAAGGTGAAAAAAATAACATTTTAGTTTAGGAGAACTTTTCCACTTTTTTTTTTATGTGCCTTTACATAAATGCATGAGCAGACGGCTGCATGCGTCCGATGGGAACCCATATTTAGAACTTGTCATCATCACTCCCTTAATGTCATTCCACAGAAACAAGCAAACATGAAGATCTCATAGCATAGTAAGTATGACTACAAGTTGTAATCTATTTTTTTTTTTAAGATTATTAATTTGGGCATTTTAGGCCCTTATTTTCACAGGACAGATGAAGACATGAAAGGGGAGAGAGAGTGGGAATGAAATGCAGCAAAGGGCCGCAGGTTGGAGTCAAACCTGTGGTCGCTTTTGTCTGCTTGCTTTTCACTGACCCTACTTCTGATAATACCCAGACTTCATGTGTTAAAACTGGGTGGCGGTGGGGTTGCTAAAAATGTAAAATGATTCAGCCAAGCAATACATCATGGTAATAGACAAACAGACCATGCAGTACATTGGCTTGCTGAACACACATCCTTTCACTATGGCTGCTTGTGTGTCCCTAACACACCCACAGACATGCTAACAGGCTTACCAAAGCAATCTCATCCTCGTCCATTTTTGCTGAGCTCAAACCTCGGTCTCGTGCTCATCCTTTCCTCTTATTAAAGGGCCTGGGCTGATATTTCTCTGGTGGATGTTTGTTGTCCACAAGAACTCAGTTACACACATTTTAAAAGCGGTGTCAAAAACTCCATATACAGCAGGATCGATACAATGTACTGTTATTAGATGTGATTTGAGGAGGTTGTTTGGGACCCTTTTTTCAGCAATTGGCTAGTTTCCCCTACACTACACAGTAATCAATCTAAGGAATTTTCCATCTTTTTCTCATTCCAGTCCATAATACCGTATGAGACTGTTGTGACCACCCCCTGCAGTGAGAGCCTGAGCTTGCAGCTTCAGGCTGTAGATGGAAACTTCCTGCTCGGAGACAAACAAAATCTGCTTTGTTACCACAGCTACAGCAGCAGACTGATTCTGCACCTGTTGATGAGTGTTTTGCATCCAGCTGTCTAGATGGGATCTTATCTTGCATTTGTACTGTGAACCTTTGCGTGTCCCAGTGAGGCAGGTGCTTTGTTTCCATTTGTTCTGTCACCCTCAAGAATTCAATGCACTGGAGCTACATATTGAGGAGTGCAATTGTAGGTCTCTAAACACACTCATAGCCTGACTGTCACGAGGACGGATGATGGCTCAGACTATAAAGGCTCACACTGTGGGTGCTATGAGTATTACATGTCATAACAAGCTTGTGAGAGAAAGGGGAACATAGTTAGAGAAAGGGAAATGTACTCATCCTGTTACCAGACTCACGAGGTATTGCCTGTGGAAATGTGGAAATCTCTGTGCAATAACCTCGCCAATTAAGACATAGCCTACTTTTCAAAACTCAGGTTACTTAAAAGAAAGCTAGTATTAACACAAACACTTCCATTTTTGTTTTCTAGATAGAAAGCATAGATTGACATCAGGGGCGGAGCTAGAAGGGGGGCATGGGGTGGAACTGGTCCCCTCCCTCCCCCCTGTGCACTTCCCAATCTATGGGGCTAGAGTGCTGACAATCTGATTGTGATTTCCATTGGATCGGAGTCCTGTCACTTGGTTGCCTGTTCTGCCAATCTTCCCAGCCCTTGTCACATGACCAATTAATGTTTCCATGACAACTATCTAAAATTGTGACACCATGGACCCAGCACTGAAATCATTTTTCTTCTTTATGTGGCAGACTGAGCCTATATAAAATGTGTATTGTATTCCGATATACAAATTGTGTAAAACAAAAACAAGTAAAGCTAATAATGGATGTGATGTTTTATGTAGCAAAATTATGTCATGTTTTTCCATCCTATCCAACATTTATTATATTTCTAAGCATATTTTTTATGCTGTATTCTGATAAAATGATCCCCCCTGCCGGGCCCTCCCTCACTAATCATTGGTCCCCCTGTCAGTGGTGGATTTAGCAAATTGGGGGCCCAAGGCGAAGGTCTGTATGACCCCCCCCCCTCCGGACAGGAGAAAAAAACCTTCCCCTTTAAACCCTGCATACACTTCTTTACTCCAAAATGAAGACGGAAAGCAGAGAACACACAAAGTGTAGCACTACACAAACTAACAGTTAAGATGGAACCCAACAGAGAATGAGATTTCAGATAACACCTGTCTTTGCCAAAATGCCAGGAGAACTGTTTATTCTTTTTCTAAGATCAAATCAATATCAATATAACCAGCAAGACGTGTAGTTAGAGTGAACCCCCACAGTCACATACTTAGCAAAACATCACAAACAGCCATTTACTTAGCAAATATTGCCAAGATGAATAATTGACTTTGTATGTGTGTGTGTGTGTCTGTGTGTTTGTGTGAGTGAATGAGTGAATGTGTGTGTGTCTGTGTGTGTGTGCAGCTGCCACAACAAAAAACAACAGCTGTCAATCATTGTGATTAAGAAATAATAATATGACATTTTGTATCGTTAAATGATTACCTTCTCTCTTTTGTGTCTCCGTCCCTTCCTTTCTCTCTTCCTCATCCCTCTGTTTCTTTTCCTCCTCATGCCTATTTTTATTCTCTCTCTTCCTCTCCTCCTTTTTGTGTTCACCTCTGCTCTTCTTTATGAAACAACGTGATGTCCTCTTCATTTCCTTTGCCTTGGTTAACGTTATCCTCACCTATAGCTGCTGCTGCTGTGGCGGCACATTCAACGCTATGGACAATGCTGTTCCTGTCTGTATCCCCAACAGAAGCCATGAAAAGGTTTGTCATCTTTTGCAGCTTTGCCAAATACTAAATGGCGTCTTTTCGCTTTTTTGTTTTAATTGGAGCTACTTGGGTAACTTTGATCCATTTTTGCATTTACACTCGTCTTGCTTCGTCTCCGTTTTGTGTCTCAGTCCTCCTGTCACTGTGTGTTTGTCTCTGTCGGTACACAATCTGTCCTGCGCATGTGCAATGCGCAGATGCTATCATGTTGAATGTGGATTTACAACACTGCACGATCTGTACCCATAGACAGTTAAAGAAAGTCGGTGCGCCTCCACCGGAAAGCTAACGTTAGTTTAGCTAACAGCTAATTCGGCTAACCGCTAGCTGAGACAGCATGTAAAAGACCCCCAAAACTGAAAATAGCCTTTAAAATATATAATAGCTGTCAGTTCTACGTTACTTGTTTAAAATACAATCACTCAATACTTGTC
>NC_045749.1:18753705-18763867 GCF_008692095.1 Etheostoma spectabile | reverse complement strand
CTGTAAAGTCTTAATTTAGCTGTAGCCTGTTTTTCCCACTGTTTAGTTTGAGTAACATTATTTTAGACTGAATCAAGCTGTCAGCTAGCGGTTAGCCGAAATAGCTGATAGCTTCCCGGTGGAGGCTAACGGCAGACCGCTACTGTGGAACAGATCTTTCAGTGTTGTAAATCCCTGGTAAATCCTTAGACTGTATATTGATATTGATTTAATATTTAGGGTCAATGATAAATCCTCGTACATCATGATTATCATCTGCGCATTTTTGGCTTTTTTGTTCTTCTTTTGTTATTGGAGGTTGGTTGGGGGCCGCCCTACTACAACTGCTGGTAGGGGGCCCCAAGCAGCTGCCTACCTATGCCTCTATTTTAAGACTGCCACTGCTTCCTGTGCCACTCCACTTAAAAAAATCTTGAAATCACCCGTGATTGACATCAAGGTGACGAGGTGACTAGAGGAGGCTGAGTTTGGCTGAGAGAAAATGTATTTTTCACATCATAGATTAGGTTATAGACTGGACCTAGTCAGTTTAATTCGCTGCACTTCTGTAAGGAGAAGCAATTTTTTATTGAGCGATAAAATGAATCTCATCTCAACTGTGGTTTATGTTGAAATTAACCTGGAAGTTTTTTTTATTAAACCCTCTTTGATCTTGAATGCCTACAAGCCCATAAGGGAGACCTTTGAAGCAGTTCTGCCTGGTGTGTTTGTGCTGTCCAACAGTTTTATGATATCAGGGCTCTTACTGTACCTTTTATAATAATAGCATAAATGCAACTGGATGCAAATTACAGTATTTATTGTCCTGAACGATAAAACCCCACAGGGCAGATATCAAGTACCCACACACTGCAGCGGCACTGACTACATGATCCTTTCTAACACATAAGAGTACAATACTGAACAACAACAACGTCAAACTCAATACACAACAATGCTGCTTCTTTATATTTAGTGGGAAGAAAAGAGAGGTTTCCATGAAATCCAAAATTATACTACATGGAGCTCAGCGCAAATTATTTCAGGAAGACCACTTCACTTCAGGAAGATCACTTGTCTGCTGCACAACTTTTTTATTGGCTACATTAGCCCTCATACATAACCTGGACTATGGTCATAACATCTACATCTTACATCTTATAACTTATTACCTGTTGCATAACGTCCTCATTCCTGTTCAGTCAGTCAGTTTATAGGTTATGATGTTTATTTTTTATAGTCATAGTCAATGTTTTATCATGATCTACTGCACTGTTCAATCACTACACTGTTCACTTTTTCCCTTTTGCACTACCATCATTGCACAGAGTCTACCAAAGTATCTCACCTTACCATGGTCATTGTATTTCTATGAGTGATTTTCAATTTTTATTTTAATGTATATGTGATATATGTGTTTGATGTGTTGTGATTGTCTTGCCACTGAATGCCTAAAATTTCCTTCGGGATGAATACATTCTCCATCCATCCATCCATCAATCCATCCATCCATCTATCTACCTATCTACCTATCCATCTATTTTATGGACCTAAATTTCAATAGCCACATAAAGACAATTTCAAAATCAGCCTCCTACCAACTTAAATGATTTGTGTCAAAACAAGATGCAGAAAAAAATAATTCATGTGTTATTTTTTTTTTAGCAGACAAGACTATTATGATGGTGTCTTCACAGTTCTTTGTAAAAAAATCAATCATACAGCAGCAGCTCGTCCACAGTCCTCACTTACACCAAGAAGGTGGAGCATTATACACCGGTCCTTGAATCACTGCACTGGCTTCCTGTGTGTCAAAAATAGATTTGAATAATATACTATTACTTGTCTAAAAGCTCTAAATGGTCTCTGATTTACTCAGCTCATCTGGGAGTGCTTTACTCAGTGTTCCCAGGATCAAAACCAAGCAAGGTGAAGCGGCTTTTAGTTTCTATGCCCTATCCCCACCTGTATTCCAACCTTCATGAGGTCTACTGTCAGCTCATTTAAATCAGGCATTAAAACATTATTCTTTTCTGTGGCTTTCCAATAAATTAGATTCATAATCTTTTCAACCTGTAACAATTTATTTGATTGCCTTCTGCATCGTCTTAAAAATGCAATTCCTTTCTAAACCTTAACTATTTTTTTTTGCTTCTCAATGTTTTTTCTTTTCTTTTCAATGCAATTTCAATGTTTTCTTATCATCTTATGTTTTGTGTATTTCCAAGCCCCTGTGAAGCACTTTGAATTGCCTTGTGTCAAAATGGTGCCGTTTAAATAAGCTTGCCTTGCCTTGCCTCGCCTTCAAATGCACACAAGATTTACAGAAAAGTAATCCGGTGTAATTTTATTCCATTGACAACAGCCTCACTGTTAACTGGTTTTTCTCTTCACACCTTATCAGAGCTCTCTGCTAATGCAAACGGAAAAATTCTGCTGCTGCTGTTTCACATTAAAAGCGTTCAACTACCACAACACTGTTTTTTGTTGTTGTTTTCAAGCAGCCAAAAGAAAGGCAATGTATCCGTCCTGGTTAGCACTAACTTATCGTACATCATACATTTTGGATAGTACATCAAAAATATATCTACAAACCAAAGACAATGGTATTTTTTACAGTATTTTCGACGGCTGATCAGTTTTCAATATCGCAGAGAGCATTGGAAAAAGAAGGAGCAGCCAATGAACAGCTCTTCTGTTGTATTTCTAACAAAGTAGCTACTCAGGAAGTGTTTACTGCCACCAGTCTTGTAGTTTAACCCCACATTTAGGATTACAACTTTAAAAACTATTTTTACTGAGTACCATTATTTAAACACAATTCGCTGAGTGTTTAGATGAGAAGTCCAACGATGCTTGCATAGTAGATTATTTAATGTAAAACCAACACTTTAAATCTCTCTCTCTAAATGGCTGTCACTGTTTATTGTCTTCTTGTTTCAGAAAAAAAAAACCTGTCTATCCTGAATTGAGATGACACAATGAGAGAGAGCTTTCATTTGTAATCAAAGCCGGCTACGCCAGCAATGCAAAAATGTTTTTGTTAACTTGTTCCCTGAGCCAACGGCCAACATTTCCAAACTTCAAAGAATTGTTTTCACGCCCACATTCTCAAATAAGAGATAGAATATAATTGCCTCATATGAATAATTCAGTTGTGGGATTTATGATAAGACAAAATTCTTATCAGGGCTTTCCCTCAAGGTCCTGCAGACTGCTTTTCCCATTTTCTATGTCTGGCTGCTCGTCCAAGATTCTGAGGTCTCTATCTTCTTGCTCTCCTGCTTCCACTGATGCCCACCAGGAGAACAAAGTCAGCACAATGCACACTGACTGACACCAAGTCGCTGCCAACAAACTGGCTGCTCCCTCTGCTACAATATGGCTCTGTAGATTAAGACTTCACCCTTCAAACACACAATATGCAGGAGGCATGAATCATTCAAATATAACACCATTTGATCCTCAATAACCACGTTTAAAGTGATAAGTGCAAATTTGTACGAATGTGCTGTAAGTAAATAGTCTGGTTATCACCAGACCAAGCCAAGTTCAATTTAGATTTATTTTAGAATTTAGATTTGAGATTGCGCATTGCTGTGCGAAATCAAATCAGCGGCGGAGTGGGCGGGGTTTACCAAGTCAAGTAAGTAAGAGCAAGCAGAACAATTGACCCCATTCGTGTAAAACGGTAAACAGCCGAGATTTCTATTTTTAAGACTTCAGTCCGGAAAAAGGGGATCTGCAAAGGCTACAGCACTTCAAAGCATGGCATGAGTTCTCCCCTGTGTGCTCAGAATCTGTAGGTGTTGGACCTGTAAAGTGTTTTTCCTCCCCTAAATCAGTTGTTGTGATGCCTATACCACAGGGTTTAACAATGAACTCAACAAAGTCTTTCTCTGGCACTCTGTGACTGCTTGTGAGAGTTCCCACTATGCAGCTTACTTTACCTCAGAGCTGTCTATCCTGGGTTTATATCAAAGGCATAGAGTTTCTTAACTGCTGCCCAATTTTCTTTAAAATAAAAAAAAGAGAACAAAAAGCCTCCCACTACTCTTCTCTGCACCAAAAAGTCACCTCCAGATTTATCTCACACACATCAAAAAATGGAGTTGCATTTCATAAAGGAGCAGAGGAATGATGTCGTTAAAGCGCACATGCCTGAATTGATATATGGAGCAGGTTTTCAAATTTAACGTTAAGTACTTTTCCTTATATATCAAATCTCTCCTTGTCTTGTGAAAGTTTGCATTCCCCCTGCGGTGATGGGCCAAAGTACTCGTGGGAGATCACAAAGCCGAGTCAAAGCTGGGTCTCAGAGTCTTATTTTGCTTTTAGCACCATCTGTCAGACGTCGTTGTTCTGACGTGAAGGTGTGACCTCGGCAGTTAAGTGCATAAACTGACTTCAGGAGTCAGCGCTTTTAGAAGTCTTCCTCACATGATGGAGGGAGCTTTGAGGACATGTTTTATGTGAAAGGTTGTCACTACTTATGGGCACTGCACACAGTAACTCACAGCAAATAGATGATTGCTTGATGAAACAGGACAGGGCAGGGCAGTAGGGCCCGTTGGCCCCCTTAAGAGTCTGTCTCTGTCACTTACAGTATGTCCTTTATTTTCCATAATAATACAACCAGTTACAAAACCAATTTACTAATGATTATAATTCAGGTAAAAGCTCTGAAAGGCTTTTACTCTGAAGTAATAAAGACATGTTTCACAGTTTTCAAATGTGTTTCATCTTCACGTAAATAACAATATATTTATCCACAATTTTCTCGAAAGGACCAGAACTACAAGGTGAGATATGTGAATTAGTAGAGTATCAGGAACAGAAGAGTATTTTAGTAACCTTTGTTCTCAGACAAACGATGGGATAGGTCATTTGTAATTGCCCTTTCAGATTGCCTCGTCTGTCAAAAGCGTAACCAGGATTATGGAAAGATCATAACTACTTAGCGGAGTGTGGGAGAAACAGTGTAGTTTGGGTTAAAATTCACATTCACTTTAAAAATCCTTTTTGCTTGTAGATTTCTCTATCGAGCTCCCCCGACAGCTTCAGCTTTAAGTTAACCACACACACATAGGCCTATTATAGCCTTAACTTCCCCTTGTCTCTATGATCCAATAATGACACTGTGTAGTTTCATATTTACTATATTAATTAATTTTTTTCTAAAACTAAATGCCTCGCATATCTTCCAACTCCCGCCCTCTCACGTTGATTTCAAAGCTCTATCCGTCCCTATCACGTTACCAACAGTGAGATTGACTACCGTACCGCAGTACTCCCGCTGGAATCATGTGACCCGCGGGAGTCCCAAAAAATTGAGCTGAAAAAAACGGCATGTTTGCCTTTTAACAGTGTGTCATGAGACTTGAGGTTAAAAGAAGCAACACACGGTTAAGATAGGGAAACATTTGTGGTCATGGTTGAAAACCAAAACAACAGTGGGTATTAGTGGGAAACTGTGGTCTAGCATGTCAAAGGCAGAGGTTTTGTGCATTTACGTGCATTACTACCTAGTTTACTCCTAGAGTAATAATTCCTAGGGTCGCTTGATATCTTAAAATCTACTTTCCTATCATGACAATTAAAAAATCCCTTCACTGTAGAGCTTTTTCATAATTACAACCCTTTGGGAGCAGTGACTTCCCATACACATGCACAGGGCCAAACTCCAAAATGTCATTAAATCACTTCCTGTTTAAGCCGATGCCTTCTGGCTTTATTGTATATTTAGATTATAAGTAGATGCAGTAACAACACTAGCTCCACTCCTTGGGAGCCACCTAAATGTGATTACGATACAATAAAACAAAATTACTCCTACATGTACAGGTGATCTGGCTGACACTTCTCAGCTGGTGAAGATTTCTGATTCTGATTCTGATGTAGAAGGACCCCCAAACATCTCACTGAAGGCCCCTGCTCATATTCACGCCGGGCAGTTCAGACAAGCTTTTCACACCTTGCAATTGGCATCAATATTGCAGAAGGGGCAGCAACATGTCAAACTCTTTGCCTTAGCCCCAGGTGGGCTCTTGTGCTCTACAGGATGTCCCACGCCAACAGACAGCTAAAGGCTGCCGTCAGACTCTATATGTCATCTTGATGCTTCTCCTGCCCAGGGCCATGGAAACAAACGCTGGTGTTTGCGTTTCACCCTTCAAGGTCCTTGGGATCCCTCCTATAAGTGAAGAGCTGGAAGTGCAAAGTGTTGACCTGTGCTCGTCCCTGGGTATGCATTCGAAAGCACCTCCTGCCTAAGTCGTGTAACCCTGTGACAGGCCTGCTCTGTGGTATTCTGGGCCAGAGGTCTTGACAGGAAAGTGCTTGATCACCTGCAACATTGTAGACTTCATTTTGGCTCAGGTACTGTACTGTTCACTTTACCTCTTTAAAAAGAAGACTGTGAGCCCAACTTTTCCTCTACCAACTTTACAAAGACACAAAGGACACTCACAGCTTGTCATCTGACCTTTCGGTCCTGAACAGGAACACCAAGGATCACAAACCCCCTGCACCGGCTCTGAGACACCTAAAGTCGGATTTCCACACTGTAGAAAATATGATCCCAATTATTTTTGACCACATAATTAAATATGATTTTGAATCGATCTTTAAAGCTAGACATATATACATATATAAATTATTCTAAGATACCTTGGAATATCATGACCACTACATACAATCATCACATAAATGATAACCCAGGCATTAGCCAAGCTCGATGGAATATTTAGGCCTTTGTGAAGTATTTTGTTTTTTATAAGATTATTTTTTGGGGCTTTTTTCTCTTTATCACAGTGATAGTGCATTGACTGGAAAGGGGGAGAGAGATGGGGGATGACACACAGCAAGTGGCAGCAGGTCGGACTCGAGCTCTGCGCCGCTGCAGGACTCAGCCAACATGAGGCGAACGCTCCTACTGGGTGAGCTAGAGGCTGCTGCCCCTCCAATTGTGAAGTAGTTTCTATAAAACTGCTTTTAATAAACATGCTCAATTTAGTCTGAAGTTAATTGCCTTTTACATCTTATTTCAGTTCAGCTTCTTTTTGTCCCCTATTTTAAATGACACCTGATCTCCCCAATTGTTCCTGTTGATTGTGAGATCCAAGCAGCACATTCTCCGGTCAGAGGATGGACTTTACACCAATTTGCAAAGTTAATGTCGAAATTTCACACGTAGCCCGGTAACTTTTATTCATGTGGAGGGGAAGATGTCTGCGCTTATTTTCAAAGCGGATGTCTCAGGTGCATAGGTTCAAAGACTTTCAAAGAGATATGCGCAAGATGAAATAAAGAAATCAAAATAGAGGGCAATTGGTGAAAAAATATATAGTTTAGTGACAGAAAGGTGCAGGAAATGACAGAAAAGTCTGTTTATAGAAATGCAACAGCAGACTCGATAACCAAAGACAATCAAAAAAAATGAGAAACTACTTTATTTTATAGATAATTTGCTGATTCAAATCAAGCTCTGTGTCACGGCAGTGTGTGCAGCTAAACAGCGTGTGGCTTCCCTCCGTTCCCTATGCAGCACAACGAGCTCCCAGCTGAGCAGAGCAGCGGTCTGCTAAGATCCGGTGGATGCTGCAAAACGCGTCACAGATGTCCGCTGAGATCCGTTAAGCTGCTCTGAGCTCCATGCCCTGGCGCCATGGAGGGAAGCCAAACATTGTTTATCTGCAAACGCTGTCCACGCATAGATGACACAGAGCTTGATTGAAATCAGAAATGTATTACTTTAAAATGCCCAGAAACTTTAAAAAAAATCATTGGTGTCATCCAGAGATTTAAACTCAGTTGAAGGTGAAAACAAATAAGCACATACTTGACAACCACTTGAAAGTTTTCTTTTAGTCGTCTATTTCTTTAATCTGCAACATCAAACCGTCTCCTCCAGAGGTGTAGTGGTAAAAAAAGAGGTGGGTAAACTATAAATTCTGTAGTATTTTTTGTGTGTATATATATATATATATATATATATATATATATATATATATATATAGAGAGAGAGAGAGAGTAAAAATCCCATTGATTTTCTCCATAAGAATTTAGATTATCAGCCATAATGTATAAACCATCCAAGGTAGAAACCCAGTTTCTGCTCCTTATGAAGCTAGAAGTCTGTATGATATCAACCTTGTAACATTATAAGAAAAACAATTATCCACTATCTTACATAGAAAAACTATATTACCTACAATCATGAGGGTAACAGCAACGTTTCTGATTGGTCCAACTCATTACCATAGAAACATTTACCTCACCCGCGAAACCGCGAACAGCTAGAGCGACAACAATAACTAGCTAGCTGACTAGCTAGTTATTTATCAGACAATATATCCAGAATTTCACTAATGGGAAAAGGTAGCTAGGTGACCTGCAACTTCATGTCTGAAAGGGCTAGGCTAACCTAATCAATGCCGTGGCTTTTTGAGTCGGTGGCATGAATCTGCCATTAACCAAATTAACCTCAAAAACATTAAGTTGAGTCCTGTTTTCCGAGCTCACTCACTTTGGGCTTCTTTTTGAGACCGTTTGCTGGCATGAGGAGGACGGCTGCTGTTTTGACGGCGCTTAAAAAAATGATGGATATCCATTTTTAAAACCCATTCATCATTAACTACATGAGACATGTAGCCTAATGTAGGATAGAATGACTGACGAATCTTTGACTGCTGCTTACTGCTTGATGTTTTAAGCCCCCAACGTCGACTTCAAGGCAGCGCTGCGACCGTGACTTCAAGGCGCCCAACCATTGCCCAATCCTATTACCTTACAGGCAGCGCTGCCTGGAAGGCGACATTGGGGGCTGGAACCCCCAAACACCGCAAGAGATTGGTCAACACTGACAGTAATGCAGCGCAATATGATAGACTTCGTCTTAGTTTTAACAACCTATGAAACTAATAATGAACAAACTAAAACAGCATAAGCTTAATTTAGAATGGCTTTGGGACGATAGTCTATTCAGAGGTGGATAAACGCACTTTGGAGGTGGGTAAACGCCATTTCCGAATTTTGAGAGGTGCATAAACGACGTTTCCGTGCGTTTAGCCTCCACTACATCACTGGTCTCCTCTAAACGTTACAGTCAAGCCTTTTAGTGTGCATAAAGTTTCCCTCTCTTTGTGATCAATTCTTTATTGTTTTTACTAAAACGAGGAACATAGAAAAAATGTCATCATCCACACCTCTGTCAATTGCTCACCTCCCACATCCTCCAGTAAGATCTCTGGGTAATAACATCAGATTTGTATGTGCAAAGTAAACAGTCTAAATTAGGCTGTATAGCACTCTTTAAATAATGCAAAGAGCAGAAAAAGTATCGTTGAGCCAAGTACTGTGCATACAAATGAATATTTCAGAGTCTTACAGATTAAGTTGACAACAATATCTGGAACTTTAAACACTGCTGAACAATTTTAATTAACCACAGCGTTGTTAAGTAAGCAATGTAATGAAAAATAATAATTAAAAAACAAAACCCCAGATGGTTACTGATGGTGCAATAAAAACTCATGTCAAAAAAGGGACACTTCTTGGAGGGAATCCAACACTCATCACTTGGCTGAAGTAGCTCTGACACAAAGAATGACAAGCAGACAGCAGTCCTAAAGAGAAAGCTAAGGTCATGTCCTATAAAAAGCGTATTGGCCTGTCGAGCTGAGCGCTTAAACCCATGGAAAGATAACAGCTGTTTGGCTGGGTTAGCTCAGTTGGTAAAGCAGGTGTACATGCAGTATATAGAGGTGTATACCTCAACGCAGAAGGTCCAGGGTTTGAGTCCAACCTAGACATTTTTTCTTCCCCCCTCTCTCTCCCCTTTCACATCTAGATGTTCTTCCATTGAAGGATGAAGTGCCCAAAACAAATCTTTGAAAGATAACATTTATAACTGGGTGGCCAGTTCAGGAGTCTAACAAGGCCTTTGACCTAAAAAAAATTAATTAATGCACAAGGGTTAGTGATTATTATACAGACAAAGGCTCATATTGCTTACTCACTATGTTCTTACACAGTTCCACAGTTAACACAGTTAAAGCCCTTTAAACAGACACTGGCACACGTACACTCACTCAGCCATTTCAATCAGGAGAGACTAGTTTGCAGATATGCAAAAGTTATATACAGCTTGATAAAATGAACAATTATTTGGATAACAGCTGAT
>NC_045749.1:18751694-18753695 GCF_008692095.1 Etheostoma spectabile | reverse complement strand
AGAGAGCATCGATTAAAAGTTAGGTATTTCAATCAGGAGAGACGTTTGCAGATATGAAAAGGTTTATTGTAGAACATAATAAAATGTACAAAGTCTTTGGAGATTAGACTCTATTGTTATACTAATAGTTGGTTTATAGGAGTAAAGAACCAGCATAACCCCCCGATGGAATCTAGACACCGGTGGTGACAACAAAGGAGCCCGAAGACCAGACCAAAGGAGGCCCCGGAACGGTTAGGTGGAGTAGATGATGACTGGAGGTGGAAGGGGGGGTGGAGGGTTGCACGCTTTGCCTGAAATGACAACTGATAGCAAAGGGAGAAACATTAAAGCAGGGTTGTGACTCTGTGATTGGTCCTTGAAATTTGTGGATGATTCTGATTGGTTTAGCGAGAAGGTGAATGCCTCCAACAGCTGATTCGATTTAGGAAGAGAGCATTGATAAAGAGTTAGGTCTTCCTGAAAGAATTTACGTTGAGATACATTAGAGAGGAAAACTTCAACAATGCAACACTTGGCATGAATTGTCTTGTATCTGATCTGCAGGGAGCTGTATGACATACAGCGTGACAATTATTAGCATTTAAGGTGGCAGTGCATACGGATCACCACTGTTGAACATTGGGGAAACGGTCGAGCTCCCTGCATGTTAATGAAAGCTCAGCATAGGATAAATAATTAAAGTCTGCATTACATAATGAATGAACTTCCTTCAAATAAGCATTGTTGAGTGGCGGCGCCGTGGCGGTTTAAAGGAAGATAGGAGGCAGGACGGCCCCTTGAGAGTTTGACAGTACCCATGGGGCCGCCATGAGCCTTGTATCGCAGGCAGGAGATCAGAGGAGCACAACTCTCACATGAAGGAGGGACTGGCATGAGGAAGGGGGACAAGTGGAAGAGGAGAGCCAATGTGTGGAGGGAAAGGAAAAGAAAGAAACGACGCTGTGACTCAGAGTAGTTTGGCTGAGATCTTTCTGCCCGACGGCTGGTTGGTTTTTCATCCAAGTTTCTCACCTTGATTAACATTTCAGGAAATTAGCAGGGGATGTGTGCAAGGCCTTGGGGCGAAAGAGCCCCTCAGAGACCAGACATGATGCCGAAAATTTGAACTATGGGAGTAAAAAATACTCCTGGTAAAATAATTATAATATGATTGGATATAAAAAGCTTGATCCATAGCAACCATATCATCTGCTGTGTTAATATCAGAGGCTGGAAGTAACACTGTACTGAAGTAAAGTTATATGTACTTATACTTATTTACATGTTATGTCTATTTATAGTTCTACTCCAGAGAGGGAGCTGGCAGTTCTCAGATCTCTGTTCCCATGTAGCCGTGCTTTGGCTGTGCTTCCACCCAATATAGTCCCAAATCATATACCCATAGTATATCCCAAATCTGCCAAGGAAATCGTCTAATCTTCATATGCATTGCTATTTGTATTCAGTGTGAACACGCAGGCCACAAGAAGTAATTAGGTTGTAATTGTTTTTATGTTGGCTCACTTTTACTCACAACACGCTTACTGGCAACATAGGATTCCATTCACTACGCTAAGCTAACTAGCGGCGGCACTGCCGGTGTTGCACCGGACTAAAACAATTCATGCACTGAGACAAAAAATGCGTTGGCCCACCTAGATACAGCTAGAGGAGACCGTGATAAGCCCTATTTCAACAAACGGTGGCGTAATCCTTTAACTTTGCTGGGGGTGGGAGCCATGTATGTATAAAGAGACCAGTGAAAGTGGGCGGTCAAAAAATGAACCACAGATCCTGGGAATTAGCCAGTGCTAACCTGAAGGATGGAGACAATGAATGAGGTTGAAAAGAAGCAGGTGATGAACGCGCACTGGCTTTACAGAAAAAAAATGTGGAAGCCGAGTCTCGCCATCTCCTGATGCCAGATGGGGGCGCTGCTATACCAAACCACAAATATCACAAAACCAGTGGGGCGGAACCAGACAGACACACTTTTGTCTTTTCCACCAAGGCAGTTCT
>NC_045749.1:18751598-18751684 GCF_008692095.1 Etheostoma spectabile | reverse complement strand
TGGAGTCAGTGTCAAATATCAAACCAGTTCTTTACTTTTTCACACAAATAAACCTGGCTCTGGGCCAAGAACACGGGTTCCAACTC
>NC_045749.1:18751495-18751588 GCF_008692095.1 Etheostoma spectabile | reverse complement strand
TTAGCGCTGGTCTAGAGATAAGAACCGGTTACGTCAGGTGCTGGGGGCGGGGTTATCATCACGTTCGAAAACAAAAACTTCTGGCCACCATTT
>NC_045749.1:18749652-18751485 GCF_008692095.1 Etheostoma spectabile | reverse complement strand
GGTCAGCTGTTAACCATGGAGAGCTGTTACTGGTAGCTTCGGACATGGATGGGAAACCAAAACAACCGTGGTCTGTGGAGGAAACCAACTGTCTGCTGGCTCTCATCAAATCAAGCTGCTTCTCAGATAACTGGCAAGTACAACCAGCACCAACCCAGAACCAGCACCTGGTTAGCTTTGGTGGAAAAGACATAACGGTGGCAAGTGCAGAATTAGGGAAACAGCCCTATGCAGGGGTCTAAGGCATGGCCTTGGCAGATGTCTGCACCCTCCATGTGCCTTTCTGGATATCTGTGGGTGTCAGGGTTGTGATTTTCTGTTACAGTTTTTCCTGTTTTATTGTGTTAATTTATGCCCTGTTTCCTTGTTGTTTACTGTCTCTTGGGTTCTCTGTTGCGTTTTACCCTGTTTTCACCCTTATGTTTTATGCTTCAGTTTTATTTTGTAGTCTGTTTTCTCCCATGTCATGTCTTGTTTTCCTTTTCCTGCCTTTGTGATAGTCTTCCCCACCCTGATGTATTTCACCTGTCCCTTGTTTCACCCTTGTTACCTTGTGCATCTAGTCTCTGTGTTGTCTTTGTCTGTTCATTCAGATCATCGCGTGTGTATGTGGACCACCTTTTGTCTCAGTGTGCCAGTTTATTTTTGGATGCCTGGTCTTTTGGTCCCTTAATGTTTTTTTTGCCTGCTTTCTACATGACTCCTTTTGTTCCATCCTTTTTTATTTTATTAAATCAAGTTTTATTTTATTAAATCAAGGGGCCCTTTTATCTCTGCATTTTTGGGTCAGCCATTTCCCTAATCGTAACAGTGGGTTTGTTAATGCAGCATGAGTGACCCCCCTTTCACCTTACACATATACTCATTTCATCCATACTTAAGCTTTCAGTAGAGATCAGAATATTTCTTGCACCACTAGTAGTTTTAAAGATAGACTTTGATGACCTTTTACAGAAAATGGTGGAACCACTTCAGGGAAATTAGCAGGGTCTTTTTGCAGGTCTTCATTGCAGAACAAAGCCTGAGAGACCAGGCAGCGTGGCTATTAACAATGCTCCTGGTACAATCACAATAGAAAATGGGGGTATGAAAAGTGTATTCTATAGCAACCAAATAATTCTACCATTGTGTAGATTTAGAAGAAATCGCAGAACCCCCTGGTTCACATACTGTACACAAAGATGGCTTCTATAGGAGGGATGATTTCCTGTGTTGACTGACAATTATACTGAAGAATGATGCTGATGGCAGACAGGCTGGTATTATAGGTCGTAGCAATCCTCTGTCACTGACAAGTTTGTTGAGCGTCTGATTTCTACAAAGCATGCAGGTGGAATATTAAACACGACGGATATGACTCACGAGACAGAGATCCACCCTGAGAATAATGTTCACCACACAGCACAAGAAAGACAGCGAAAATCAGGGCATGATAATTGTCAAAAGAGCTTATGAGACGTGACGCCAGTTTGTCAGCTTGTTTCTTTTCTTTCTGACCATGTTCCTTCATTGTCCTCTTTGTTTTGAATGAGTTTGATTTTTAAAAAACAAGCTGTCCCTACAGATTCTGTAATGTGATTTCCGATATTTAAATCCTGACTCGGCTTGATATTTGTTTTTCTATTTCAGCGGGCTGCTGGTTGACTTGATGGACTTGGATTTGTTTTATGTTCTTTTTTTATTAGTGTGCAGTTTCTTGCTGATGCTGCAGCTTCCATGAAAGGCTGCCCAAAGAGGAGAAATAAAAGACTAGTTTATGTATCACTGCCACGCAATGATCTCCCATATGCTCAATGTTACTCAACAATATTTTGGTGGTATTCTAAAAAAAAA
>NC_045749.1:18746796-18749642 GCF_008692095.1 Etheostoma spectabile | reverse complement strand
AAAAAAAAAGTCTCTTTTCCTGACTTTGTGAGATGTTTATGTAGCCCACAGTTGCTTTTCTGTTGGACAAGCAGCATTGCAAAAAGATGAGACCAGCTTCACAGCCTCACATTTTTTTTTAACCTTTTTATAATTACAGAAGGTGACACATCCTGTTTTAATTTTATCAAATGGATTAATGAACCCTCATCAGCCAGTAGAGGAGGGACTTGAGCATCATGGCATTTGTTTGTGATAATTTCACTGGTTAAATGGTGCTAGAATGGAGCATTTAAAGTGCATGCCTGAGGTTAAATCAGGTCAGTGAGTGGTTATTTTGCTGCCCTTGAGGTTAAAAGACATTATATGTATTTATGCTCATTTTTCAGAGAATACAGAGTAGTTTTCCCTCTCCACAGTCAAATTATTGCTCCAATGCTTAACAGGGCATGCAGTCCTAATGACAGCGAAAGTGTTTCACTGGAGCATTAATTGCTGCATCCTTGAAGAGGTTTGAGAACCAATCAAGACTTATGGGAATCATAGGAAGGGTAAGAGGCAGCGCTTCCTCCAAAAAAACAAAACCATAGAAGCCATTTAAAGACCAGGTCACACCAATCCCCTGAAATGTAATTTCCCTTAAAGGGAATGTCAAGAGTTCTGCTCCAAAAGCACTTTTTCTAATGAATTACCTTTCATCCACTTTCTGCCCGTCAATTTAAGTGTGGTTTACAATTTTTTTCATTAAACCCTCACAACTGCATTCAGCACGCTATGTGTGGTTTACTCTGACCCTTGCTCTGTGGAGCAACCTTCAGCTTCATACATGCAACCATTGATCCTCTTGTTTCCTCTGTGCCAGGTACACTGTGTGGGCTAAAGCCAAAAGAAGCAAATGAATATGAATGAAATGGGGGTGAAATGAATATCCAACAAACGCTGTTTTAGAACAATGTTACTTTAAGCCTTGTACAGTACATATCTTTGCATTTCCTTTTACTCACTGAATGCATTTCAATCAGGAGAGACACGTTTGCAGATATGCAAATAAGATTTATTGTACAGCTCAGATAAAATGTACAAAGTCTTCGGCGATAAGACTCCATCGCTATAGGAATCTTTTGTATATCTACGTATATATAGAGGCAGAGAACCATCACATAACTTTAAAATGTCGCTAATTCTTCATCATCAGAACTGTCATATTGAGTGGGTTTCTTAAATGGCAATAACTATGATTCATTTTTAGAATAGTTTGAGTGTTTGCTGTTTCATTAAAGAGTTGTCCAATTATTATTATAAAACGCCAGTGCAGCATAGCCTTACCTCTACTGATTTTCTCCTGTCCTCTGCAAAGAGTTACATTTTTGTAGTATGAAGAAATATAAAGCCAAAGGCATTCAAGGCCGCATTAAAGTATGACTTTTTCCAGGCCCTCCCCTGCTCCCCAAAGCACCATCACAACTCAATTTTTACCCCGTCCAACCTACACAAACATCAGCTTAATTTGCATACAGTAATGCATCAGCAATCACGCCTGACTGCAGTTTAATTTTTTGTTTAGGTTAAGTTCAATTTCATGGATTTTATAAAAGTTGCGGCCCCAAATACAAGTCAAATACTTATTATAAGCCCATAGTAAAGCATACATACAGAAAATGCGTCACCAAATGGTACAGGCCGGCTCACTGTCTGCAAATATCCAGATGAAAGCTAGCACTTTGCCAAATAAGTTCAAGTGCCAAGAAGTCTAAATGGCCACATTAAAAGAGCACCAATGTCCAAAAACAGAACAAAACTCATGTAACACTGGCAAGTAAAGCCTGCATGCATCCTTAGAGTCCGTCCCTACCTTTTAAAGGTCTCTGCCTGGCTTTACATGTGGCAAAGTGCTTGAATAGATCGGTAAAGTCTGGTACAACAATGTTAATGCTCGAATATCTAACTACCTGCTAGATACCTAACCTTAAGAAGCAGGTGGTAATCACGCTGGTGTCCTTTCACCATGCCAAATAATACAGGGCTGCCAACTCTCACGCATTGGCCGTGAGACACACGCATTTGACTGGTTTCACACGCGCACACGCCACACCCCCGATTTCTCACGCTGAAGTGTCAGCCCGGTCGGTCAAATTTCTAAAGTGAGTTTATCTATGTTTTTACCTGTTGAGCCACTTGTGATCGACTAGTTTGTCTTTCAGAGACTGGGGGGGGGGGGGGGTTCAAGAGCGCTCCCTGTCTGTGGAATTTTCAAATTGTCGCAAAAGAAACCTTTTTTTCACGAGCCATCCCAGGTGCATTTCCCCGGCTTCAGGTATGAGCCCTAGAATCACAGACCCGTCCGTCGCTTCGTGTCCACTCTCTCTGTAACAATAGAGGTGAGCAGCGCGGCTGGTAGTGTAGCAACTTCAGTCCATGTTAGTGGACTCGCTCTGCTGGGGGCAGTGACGCGTTGCATCCATGCGTTGATTTCTCCATTTTTTTAGCAAAAAAACTCTCCAGAAAGTGCCATTTAATGGTTTATTTTTCAATTTTTTTTTCCTGGGGGAGCATACCCCCAGACCCCCCTAGGGAGAGCACCATCCCCCCACATATAACAAATCCCAATTTAAACCCTGAAGTATAATGATGCAGAAAGACCCAAAGAAATTGCTTTGTACGCGGCAAAATGTGGGTTGGCCCCCCCAAATCTCACTCCAAGGTTTTTGGAAAAGTTGGCAGCCCTGCAAATATATGTCTGTTTCTTACTTAAATGTAAGAAATAGACATGTTGTGGTTATATGGGTAGTTTCCTGCTGAAGTCTTCTGGTCACCATGCAGCTTAACCCTCATGTTGTCCTTGGGTCAAATTGACCAGTTTTCCTATA
>NC_045749.1:18746370-18746786 GCF_008692095.1 Etheostoma spectabile | reverse complement strand
TTTTAATTCCCCAAAATAACATGACTGATTCCACACAATGCTCTTTGGCAAGTGCAAATCTCTTATTTGCAAAACAAATAGTCTTATTCAATTTTATAGCATTTAAAATAGTATGGTTTGGAAACAGTATTGTGTAAAAGTTGACATATTCCAGTTTTTAATTATCCATCAACATACATTCCTTTAATTTTAGTCTAAATAATTCCTAATTTCTGCTTTTCTAACTCAAACATTAGGCATAATTTCCTATAAATGAGGTTTATTGACCAAAAATTCCCAAAATAACTGTAAAACTAAAGTTGATAAGTAAGTGTTACGTAGAGTTGAAAACTTCAAAAAAGAAGTGACAAACATTGAAAAAAAGCATCTAAAGTGTTCAAAAAATTGACAAAAATGTAAGAAAAAGTTAAAAACAT
>NC_045749.1:18736114-18746360 GCF_008692095.1 Etheostoma spectabile | reverse complement strand
ATTAAAAACGTCAACAAAAGTGTTGATTTTTATTTTCATGGGAAGACAACACAAGGGTTAAACAAATGAGATGCAGTGTGTTCATTGGTCATATTTGGAGATTCTGGTAGGCCTATTTTTGAACTCTGGAGAGCCAGACTAGCTGTTGAGCTAAGCTAAGCTAAACTTCTCATCTACCTCTAGGCAAGAATGCAAATTCGTTAATTTCCCAAAATTTGCAACAACTCCTTGAGTTTTCAGTCAACCTATAACACTGAAAAGTATCAACATTTTTTTCTTAAGCTTTCCAAGTTTTAAAATGGTGGATAAGAACTTCACATAGAGTCCGGTGGTTGAAGGAGCCCTGGAGTGTTGATCCTCAGGGACTGTGGAGAATCGGGCTGGCATGCCTGCGAGCTGCACTGTGGGGAAATCACATTGTTCTGCACATCTCCTCTGCTTCAGTGGGAGCACAGCGAGGAGATTGTCTGCATTTCTTTAGCATTTCCCTGCCTGTGCTGTTGCACATTGACTGTTTTCTGCGACAACGTGTAGGATAGTCACAACGACAGGTGATGTGATTGGCAATTTGGTTCCTAGCCTAAGCCATTAGTTGTGTGCACTCTCAAGCTAAGTTTCCATCCACTTGTCAATCGAATTATCTGGAGTTCGGTAAAAAAACTCATGTGAATAAAGCCGGTGAAAGTGTGTTTCTATCCAACGGCTTTTAAGCCAATAAAGACCTGTGCGCAATGAGGTCACATGATGTTTTGCAATCAATTTGGTATATCGGATAGAGATAATTGTTTAGACATTTTAAGGTGTTTCCTTTCATTTTCGCACTGAATCGCACAACATTCAAGCAAACATTTGCGAATAAAGTTTTTTTTAGACAAAATGGACCGCGCAGTCTACCAACTAATGATCAATATTGCACAAGCTGTAATAGTGCTTATGTGCCAGCTGATAGCGCCATATCAAGCTATAATAAGAAAATAACGCTATCAACACAGAGCTATGAGGGTGCAGATGCAACTTGCCTTTTATTGTCCCTCCGGCACCAAGACAACTCTTTTTTGAGACATGTCTCGCTGTTGCCTTCCATTTATTCCGGAGGACGTCCCACGGCTTGTCGCAACCTTTGTCGGCCATTTCCTTCGCGAGTTCCTGATAAATTAAATTCCAAAAGTCTCTCGTCTCCTCGTCCATCCACTTCCATCTGTCTTTGTTGACACCCGCCATGTGTGCAAACAGAGCGGAAATACTGGGCGGAAATGAACTAAAACTTCTTCTTTTTCGTTTTGTGGCGGGTTGCAACCATAAAACGACCTAAAACCTAATCGCAGTTCATTATTTATTCGGCAAATAAGGTTTCCATCAGCGTTCATCGCAAAAGCCGTATATTGATCCGATGAGACCGAACATATTTCTTTTGAGTCGATATTCATGAAATTCCAATTTTACTGTATCCATAAGGCATTTTTTATTCAATATCACTTAAATAAAAGCGTGTGGATGGAAACTTAGCCACAGACTGTATAAATATGCAAAGCCTCACAAATTGACAATCAATAGAGCAAATAAACTCTTTGTCGTTGCGTCAATGCTGTTTGCAGTGCATTGTCTCTCTCAAACATCACAATAAACCCTGGATATCATTTGATTTCCACTGGTTCTTTGATGAGATTTCAACCCTAAAAATACACTCCCTCAAAGTTGGACAAGCATTCCTGCACAGCTGGAATGTAAGAGAGTTCTCAACATTCAGAAGCAGGAAATGATTTACCATCTTAATGTGGAATGATGCACAACGTTTCATCTTTCTGTTACAAGGTTATAACATCGAGAAAACAATTCTTTGGATGAATTATTGATAAGAAGAACGGAGTACAATAAAATCAGAGATATTTGACTCAATATGTTTCATAAGAAAATCACACTTGTTGCTAAAAGGCTTAGACATGTAAACAATTACGTCAACAAGCTTTGTCAAAGGAACTGTGTGTTAAAAATAAGGACAGAAGCAGAATTTTTTATCTTTTTTTTTTTTAAAGACAAACATTAAACCATCAAATCAGCAATTAAATCGCTTGCAAATTACAAAACATAATCATCAGTGTTTCTCGGAGAAATGAATGCATGGCTTATCCGACTACTCCAAAACTGACTGCTGGAAATGCAGCTGCAGTCTCGACAGCAACCCAAAAAAGCCAAACAGATTACACCTGTCCCTGGATCACTGCACTGTCTGCAAAATACGAATCAGAGATGCCTGTCAGATATGAGTCAGCAAGGCCTCCGAGATCATCCAGCAGCACACCACACAGTCGAAAGCAGAGAAAGCACTTTGTCTGTCAGACAATAAGCAATAAACATTTATTCTTTAGCCAGACAAATTAAAAGCATACTGTCCTTACAGGACCATTATGCAAGGAACTCATAACGACCCACAAGACACCCTCGTGGCTGTCACAAATAAAAGAGGATGTACCGTAAGGCGACATAGTATAGCGCCAAATATCAAGTAAGGAGGCAGGTTGGGGGACTTTCACTCACCAGACCGTTTTCTATGTCCCGACTGAAACCAAAAGTCAACTGTCCTTTTGAAATTAACCGAGTTTTACGGACTGTAGTCTGTGACGCAGTGACATCCATAACACCACGTTACGTTCTCATTTTACGTTTCTCATTTTACTGCCTAAACTTCATAACGTTTACTAAGTGGAAAAAAATGGTCCTGTTTAGCGGGATTTAGGCTTCTGTGTATAATCTATGCAGTGGCTAGTTGTGTAGGTATGGGAAGACACAGACCTACGCCGGACCCTGGGCCATAGCCTCATGTGCACCTCTCGAAAAATGTAACTACACGTTGCGGCAATGCTCATCGTTGGGCCGTGGCTAGGTAGCGTTGCATTTCCCCCAACTCATTTCCTTGTTGAAAACATGAAAACAAGTAGAGGGTTACCTTCTCCTGCTACAGATTTCCCACTGTGGTCCGAAAGCACAGGGAAGGGGCGACCTCTAGTCCACCCAGTAAGAGCTTGCGCCCCATGTAGGCTGAGTCCTTTGCAGAGGCCTGGGGTTTGAGTCTGACCTGCGGCCTTTTGCTGTGTCTCATCACCCATTTCTCTCTCCCATCTTTGCTGTCTATCCACTGTCACTGATAAAGGGAAAAATACCCCCAAAAATATTCTTTAAAAAACAGAAACACAGGGGAGAAACCTTCTACGTAGACTACGGCGAAAACTCTGCATGTAGCCTCCACACAACCATAAAATCAAGCTTTACGTTAAATAGAACGGTCACCTGATTACCATCACATGATTAAATCGCCACCGTGAGGCCGTGAATACAACGGTCGTATGTGTCATTTTTGGTAGACTTTGCATATCAACCTACAATGTTGTTTAGGTATGGGGATGTGCTGCTTAAAACTGACAATAAATACAGTGTAAATATGTGGCCCTGCGTGCAAAAGTATAAATCTACAGTTGCCTTTGCTGCTTAGGGGGATATTTTTGGGGGGCTTTTTTTATCAGAACTGCTTCACTTACTGCAGATTGTCAGTGTTCCGTGACAGTGCCCTGTGGTGTCTTTATTGATGGCAGCTCAACCTCAGGCTAAGATGCATTCATAGGAGACAGCTCGTCAACGTGAGTGATAAATGTTAAGGCAGGGCCTTGACCAACTGAGAGCGAGGAACAAAGAAGGCGCTGCAAGGTGAAAAGCTACACAATCTAGCTATATATAAGCCCTCTTAGAGAATAATTTTTTTTTCCAAGATCCTTGTTCTTTGCAAAGATTTTTAAAGGTCCTTTACATCTTTTGGTCTGGGACGTGAGAGATATGTGATGTCGTTGTGTGTATATGGTTCTCCTGATTGTCCTTGTGAGGTAAGACAGTACATCAATATCCAATAATCTACTCATTAATGTTCAGTTATGGCATTCCTAGTCTTGGCTGATTTGTAGCGTGGCCTTGACACAAGCAGCCAGCGGAAAAAGCAGACGCCTCTGTTTATTAAGGATGAACTCACAGCAATGCTATGTGGCTGTAGATCCTCTTAAGTCATGAAGATGTGACATTTATTGAGAGGACCAGTGGGTAAAGGAACAAATAAGCTAGAAAGGGAGGTAGAGGTGCTGCTGCCTGTACTTTTTTTTTACGAGTTAGTTAATGAGCATGTGGCTTTGGGTGGTCAAAGGGGGACCAAGGTGTGAGCCACTGCACATCGCGATATCCAGCAGATGCCTCAGCAATGACAGCTGGCGAGGCAAATGGTCCAGAGTGCAAACATTCAAGGTAATTATGGAGTAATTATCCAGCATTGCTGCCATATGGAAACCAACTGAGTGCCATACATCTTATTTTCTTCATGAAGTGGTTAAGATATTCATTTTTCAGAAGGGGGCATCTTCACAGACAATTTCACGGAAAAACAGAAACTCTAAAACAGAATTTATTTTGGTGTAAAAATCACCCCAAATAATTTGCAAAAATTTGACTTGTGTGTTGGTGGCAGTCTTTCTCGCTTTATGCCCAGATAGATGAGTCAGTTATGCTAAATAGACAGCTCCCAGATGGACAAATTATTCATGTGAGCCTTAAGTTTTGCCGCAGTGGGAGGATGTAGGATGTACGGACATGCTGACAGCAGGTTTGCAGCTTCATCAACAGGACGTAGGAAGGTATTGCAGCAAGGAAATCTAGAGAGATGCACATTTTCCGTCTCATTAACATTAACAAATAGATTTTCTAATTATTTTTGACGTGGCTATTCTCATTCCTAGAACCACATGGAAAAGATAACAATGTAATTAATAAGCTAAACTTTTGTTTATCTGCTTCATCAGTGACTTCTTCAAATCTCTTCTAGGCTCTTGTCAAATGTTTGCCAAATGAGGTTTTTTTTGGACGTAATGAACACACCACATCAGTGATTCATTTTACACTTCTAGCAACAGAACCTCCTGCGAGAACAGCTGTAGATGTAACCCCTATCATTGATCTTGCGAGGCGTAGCACCCAGCTTGCTGAGTTTTTGATGTTTTCCGCCATCTCTCCACGCTGCTGAAATGCCTCACCCCGTGCCTGCGGGGCTGAGGAATCACCTGCTCCACTGAAACCAACACATAATCGCTTATCTACGCTTGTCATGCAAGGCCCGCTACCTTTGCAGCTATTTGTCTTTAGATCTTCTTGGATATCAGTTGTTTTTTTTATATGGCACTTTTCACGCTTGCACAACCACACAAACAACGAGCACACATACTACGAGCACTGATGCCAGTTTGCCCACACACACACACACACACACACGTTAGATTCCTCAAGGCTTGCATTTCTGTGCATTAGGTGAATGAAAAAACAACACAAAATAGATCAGATTAGATTAGATTGACTTTATTGTCCTCTCCCAAGTACTTCAAACAAACATACAATCCACCCAGCGCACCATTAAAAACAAGTGCAAACGGACAGGTAACAACCAATAAATTATACAGAGATTTTCTCAGGCAAGCGAGCTAGTGGATCACCCCTCTGAAGGAGGGTTGAGGTTATGAAAGTCCCTGTGCTTACAGAATCTCTGCAGTCAGTTGCTGCAGAGTATCTGCAAACATTGGTGCTTGGACAGATGTAGACTTACCACAACCTTCAAATATGTACCGCACTCATATTTGTGAATGAGTTTACAAATGGATGTCTTTGGTATTTGAAGTTCCAGAATTGCACTCATAAAATGCATGGGAACAAAACATTTGGTGAGTCAAAGAAGAAAGAGTGTCAATATGTCTATCCTACCTCTTTTTTTGCCCGTTTCACATCGTACTGTAGGTTTATTGTTGGTTTTTCAGTGGTTTGGGTCACACGGAGCTGTCAGTCATTAGCAGGTGGAGAAGGTGCAACTCTCACTATCCAAGAATAGATCTCTATTCATTATTCAAAAGAGTAAGTCAGACATGCGCAGATCAAGAAGAACCCATTAAAACGTCTTTTAGCGACCAACCGAGATCTGGATTCCTGCCCCTCTGGCAAGCATAAATAAACAGCTCACCATTTATTATTTAATCTTCATGAAAAAACTGTTTGCAGTTGCTTATTTCAGCCAATGTGTCTACAATGAGGAACAAATGTTTGTAAAAGAAAAAAAAATAATCTTGGAAACACTTTAGAATAAGGTACACAAAAATGGTGGTTCCTGTTTTAGAAAGAGTAACAAATGATTAGTTACCCTTTTTCAGAAAGGGTAGTTACCCTTTTTCAGAAGGGTAGTTACCTTTTTTCAAAAAAGTGTAACTACCCTTTTAAAAAAAGGGTAACTAATCATTCGTTACCCTTCTGAAAAACCGTAACTATCCTTTTAAAAAAGGGGAACTACCCTTCTGAAAAAGAAAAGTAACTAATCGTACGTTACACTTTCAAAAACAGTAACTACCCTTTTTTGTACCTTATTGTAAAGTGTTACCAAATTCTTATTTAATGTTCTGCAAAGGATTTCTTTGTCAAACAGAGGTACATTAAATCAACAATCGGCACTGGGCTGAGCCAAATGGAAAATGTTCGCAATGACAAATAATCATTACCAACCATTCATGACTGTCTCTTCCTCTGCAAAGCTTTGATATATTGTATTGAGCATTATACTCTGAAGCTTTCTATGTGTGCATTCATCACAAGTACGCAGGAAGATGCCAGCCTAGATTGATAACTGTTCATAAAGGAGTCCAAAACAGGCACGTAACTTGTTCACCGAGGGACCCCTGGGAGGCCCCTATCTGATGAGTGAAAGAAAGGGAACAAGCAGAGCAACAGTGTGAATGCAGATTGTGCTGGAGATACTGCATTGTTATTGATGTGCTGCAAGAAAGCAGCAGGAAGCCTGTTAGTACAATTTTAGTAGCTGGTCTCAATCTCCTTAAGTCTATCCATTATAACATTTACAGCCAATTAACAGTGGCTCATTGCATCAAAGCCAATGAATACTGTCACAGTTTTTTTCATTCAGAAGCCTATTTCTAGAGAAAAAAGCATACCTTATCAACGTTCATTTGAGCTAAAAATCTACATGAATAGAGAGTGAGCTGACTTGTTTGATGTGGCTCTTCAGTGCTGTCACAGTTTGCTTCGAATAAAAGGCGTCTCACTTAATATGGGAAAAAGGCAGTGAGGCCCTTGATCCTAAATTGTTAATAATTAACTAATTGATTATCATGCTACGCAACTTTGCAGTAGTAATTGATATTGCATGAAAAGACCACAAGAAAAATCTAAATGTTGGATGGATGTCAGTAGGATGTGAGATGAAATACAGGCTCACATAGAAACTTTGAATTATTAGCATTTGTATAGCGTATATCAATCTTTACATGGTGGTTGAATCAGATAAAGTACACGTTAAGCTATAGAATAAAACCCCACAAAAAAAAAAACCTATGATGCTGGCTTGCTCATTAAGGAACGATGTCACAGTCCAGATCTTACTCTTGTGATATCAGACAAGCATTGACGCTATGATCTATACTTTCTGATGTATTGGGGAGTCAGTTGTCAGTTGTTGTTTTATCTGCTGATTGCTGTGGAAATCAAGCTAGCCCATTTAAAAAACAGAAAAAAATAAAGCAGTAATTCAATATTTTCTGGCCTAGTCATTCAGCAGACCCCAAACAACATTATCATTCATTACAGTCGGGCTTCTTCACCTGACAGACATAAATCTATTATCCATTCTCTTTTAGCTCTGTTTTGGTCTCCACCAACTCTCGAGAGAAATGTCAGCTTTTTTATCTGCTAAATGCTCTACTATGTTGAATAGCTAGCTTCCAACATTGTCTGTCTGTTGTTTGGTGCACAGCAGGTAGTGTACAACGGGTTGTTAGAACTTTTACGCTGAAAACTGTTGCTTGCTGCAACTAGAAACAACACTGATGAATAAGAGCCATGAGAGTGAACCAAAACAGCATAGTTCTTGTCCATAAAACCAAAACAATGAGCTAAAATAAAATGCTCAGTGGAGCTGAGGAGAACTGCAGAGTACAAGTTTCACATTACACATAATCACTTGACTCATTGTTGATATGTAGAAAACGACTAGAGTGGCTTAAGAATATTGGATCCCACTCCAAGTTTAATGGATGTGGTGATACACATTCACCGACACTGTGTTGTTATAGCTTATTTAACACTGTGGATGTTCTCAGGAAACACTAAGTTATTAAAAGGCTGACACTGTTTACACTAAATATTAATGATCTATCTGGTGCCGACTGGGTGACAAAGCTGAGGTTACAATACCTTTTTACTAATTTACACTGCGAGTAAAATGTTGATGAAACACCTCTTTATCAGTCGACAGGTGTCTTTGATTTGAATTAATGTGGTTTGGGAGTCAATTACTTCAATGGGAATTAATCAGAACTTACTCGGAGAAGACAAGAATCAATGAATCAATCAGTCATTCTAGTCTAGGACTCGCCATCATTTCAAGCACTTAAGGACACACAGGGACATCTCTGCTTATTTCACTGCAGTGTTCAATTTTCTGGATGCAGTGGTGCAAGTGAGATTGTGTTCCTTCTCTGAATACAGTCAATTTTTCTATTGCGTTTTTACTTCAGCACTTTGTTGACGGAATATGTTCAGAATATCGATACCCTTTTATTTCGAAATATTAAACATCAAAAGTGCTGTTTCACCCCTTTCCCCTGTGTCTTCTTGGCACTGTGGCTCAGACCTTTAGATTAGTTTCTTGTATTGTCTCCAATAAAGAAATGTGGTACTTTTCACCAATGTTGCCTTCAAAAGAGTATTGCAACCCTTTAGACAATGTGTAACATTACTGCTCTCTGGCACTTCCAGTGAGAAAGTTTAATCTTTTAAAGGGTTTGGGTGATATTTTTTATCACTTGGTTGGCCTATAATATTGGCACTGGGGTAACACTTTACAACAGGGTAGACACGTTTTTGAGTGTGTGGCAGTGCGAGCGGCCACTGACACTGGAGAAGCTAAAATTTTCAACAACGCCACTTGGGATAGACCCAAGACCTTTATCCAAAATTAGGGGGTCAGAGGCAATAATGGATTTAAAAAAATATATACAATTTAATTGTCTTTATATTTTAAATGTTATCTCTTAAAATAGCAGGATATTTTATGTAAAAGAAAGCATTCCACAAATATTAGGAAAGTTATAAACAATTCAAACCAACAAACCAGCATGCATAATTAAAGAACCAAAATGAAATAAAAGGAAAAGAAGAGCAAAAACCCACATGCAATATGTACTCAGTTGATACCAATATTTACAAAGCCAATGTCTGGGTGTTAAAACACTAAGCCGGGTCGATCCAAACCAGCTCTGTGCGTCCAGAACAGTCCCATACATCCACACTTTTGTACCAGTGTTCAGAACAATCTGTACCAGTATTCAGAACAATCTGTACCAGTATCCAGAACAATCGGTACCAGTATTCAGAACAATCTGATCCAGTATTCAGAACAATCTGCACCAGTATCCGGAACAATCTGTACCAGTATCCGGAACAATCTGTACCAGTATCCAGAACAATCTGTACCAGTATCCGGAACAATCTGTACCAGTATCCAGAACAATCTCTACCAGTATCCAGAACAATCTGTACCAGTATCCAGAACAATCGGTACCAGTATCCAGAACAATCTGTACCAGTATCCAGAACAATCGGTACCAGTATTCAGAACAATCTGTACCAGTACCCGGAACAATCTGTACCAGCTTTTGTAATGATGTTTCAGTGCAAAAAGAAACTGTCAAAAAGTATTCTAATATTTACATCTGGTAAGCCCATTGAGTCAATTTTTGCAAAGACATAAGTGTTGTCGCCTTGTCATATGAGCTTCACCTGGACTATAATGGATCAATTAGGTCTCAGGTGTGTATAAAAACAACCCCATACACTAGACCTTCACATCAACTGCACTAGACCTCTGCAAACATGCCTAGATTCCCCTGAGACTAATTTTGGATTATCAAGAGGCTGAAGACCAGATCCACTGCTGATGTGGCAGATACCTTCAATGTGTCTCAGTTCAAGTACATAGGATTAAAAAAACATTTGAAGACACTGGAGATGTTTTTGACAAGCCCAGGTCAGGTCAAGACAACTGCTCGAGAGGACCGTTTGTTGGCTCGAAAATCCAAGGCCAACTGTTTTGTGAAAATCTTTAGACAGGATCGCGGGGTGGTCGGCTGCAAGCAAATAACCACAAAAAAACACTTTTTCCCTGCCA
>NC_045749.1:18732311-18736104 GCF_008692095.1 Etheostoma spectabile | reverse complement strand
TCCCTTTACCCTGTCACAAAATACAGTACAGATGTGTGCGACAGGCTCCACTGTCAACACACCCAAACGCCGTGCTCCGCTAAAATAAATATGTCTATTTATTTCCCGCGGACCACGGCACAGATGTAAGCAACTGGCTTACTCTGTCAATACACACTGTAAAGTACACTCTCCTTTACAGACAAACACTCAGAGGCTGTACCTGCTAGAATAACGTGTCACTTTATTCCCCACAGATTACAGCAAAGCAAACAGCATGCAACAGACATGCACTCAATACGTGATGCAAGTATACACTACTTCAGAGCCCTTACCTTGACACAGGACTGGAGAGCCGTCAGTCCGGCAGGGCCTGCATCAGCGCAGCTGGACGTCTCGTAAGCGACTCGCAGCAGGCTCTGTCGGACCGAGAGATTCTCCGTCTTTTTATTCTCTTATCAAAACAAGGATGCTGTGTGAACGGGGGGGTCCAACCCTCGCTCCCAGCCCAGTCCTTGGTGAGTCCGGCGCACCTGCCTCGAAACCATGTTTCCAAAACAGGAGCGCCGTCCTCAAAACATGATCAAACTTTTCAAAACATGAGCTCGATACGTGACCAAAACAAGTTATATAAGGCTTATGCTAAGTAAAACAATGATAAATGAAACACAAAACAATTATAAATGAAAGACAAAACAATAATAATAGTTATACAACAGTGAATCAACAAGTTATACAAGTGACCCACTTAGCTGTTGTCAAGGATCAAAAATGCAAAATAAACTTTTTCCTCCACACCAACCCATTTTCTACTGCAGCAGAGCTCCACCAGACCTGGTCCCCTGAAGTCCCTGTGTCAACCAACGGTTTGTCGGATTCTGTCTTGAAATGGCCTCCATGGTCAATCAGTGCCCAAAGCCGCACTAAACAAAGACAATTGAAAACCGTGTGGCATTTGCCAAGGCCCACAGCCTGCTAAAAGGATGGACGCTGGAGAATGGAAGAAAGTGGATCTTCTGTTGAATTACACCACAGTTGCCGCAAATATTGCAGGAGACCTACTGGAGCCCGCATGGATCCAGATTCACCCAGAAACAGTGAAGTTTTGGTGGCGGAAAAATCATTGTCTGGGGTTACATCCATGTATGGGGGTGTGCGAGAGATCTGCAGGGTGGAAGCAACATCAATAGTCTCAAATACCAAGATCTTAGCTACCTCTCATATTCCCAACCATAAAAGAGGCCAAATTCTCCAGCAGGATGGTGCTCCATCGCATACTTCCATCTCCACTTCAAAGTTCCTCAAGGCGAAGAAGATCAAGAAGCTCCAGGATTGGCCGGCCCAGTCACCAGACATGAACATCATTGAGCATATGTGGAGTAGGATGAAAGAGGAAGCATGGAAGACCAAACCAAAGAATGTTGATGAACTCTGGGAGGCATACAAGACTGCTTTCTCCTGATGACTTCATCAATACATTGTATGAATCCTTGCCAAACCGCATGGATGCAGTCCTTCAAGCTCATGGAAGTCATACAAGATATTCAATTTGGATCTCACATATTTTAGTATTTGCAGTAAATGTGTTCAATTTATGTATAGGCGACAAAACTTTTGTCTTGCCAAAATTTGACCTGTCTTGTTTAAATAATAAATCTTTTTTTAGTGAAACTAATTTATTTCAGTGCATTGAACATCATTTGGGAGGGTTTTAGCTTTTCATGTGAGCCATTTCTTACACCAATTGATTAATTAAAAGTCAGGTTAATAGCAGGTGTTTCTACAAAATAGATAAGTGACAAGACTTTTGTCAGGGACTGTAGATATTATTTTAATGGGAGTTGAACAGTGCACAGTACTACAACACCAGGAGACATGGACAGAAAAAGGCAAACAGTCCACAATCCCATAAACCATTAGAACCACTTCTTCATGTTGCTTTAGTTCCAGAATTATTGAACAGATTATTAGGACTGTCACTTGGCATCATGCCATAGGTCAACATGTTTGCTGTTAGGAGAAATGCTTACTACTTTGGGCATTGTGATTGGCTACACTTCAATCCCTAGTTCTTGTTGGAGAGTAAACGGTCATCCTAATCGTGCCTTCCATTTGTACTCTGATTTTCCGGAGTCAAAGTCAGAAACACGCCCCCTGACCTCGGATTTCCGAGCTTTGAACTCGTGCAACCACTGAGTACTCTGAGCCAAAAATCTGCTGCTCCGTGATCAAATATCAAAGGTGATCAAATAATCTAAACCCCCAAGCAACAATTTAAGGTAAGCAGGGGAGGGTCTTTGAAAGTTTTTCTTTTCCATGAGTTTTTCTTACTCATTTTAGCTTGGCCTTCCCTTGCAAGATGTATTACATAATGCAGAGATCAAATGGTAACATCAAAAAGTCGATTTTCATGTGTGCCACGGGACATGAAGTTGTGTTTTACATGCAGAGGATCAATCCTGTCTCTGTATCAGGGCTTTTATATATCGCCCACACCATCACTTGCACAAAGTGCATCATGATTACTGTCCGAGGTGCTGATCCTGCAACCCCCAGGACGAGGGAGAAGCCTGTCTGGCGAGCAAACTTGATGAAAAATGAGATTTGTTGTTTCAAACACCAGCGTTATTTATGGGAAGCTTTGCAAGAGATTCCTTGGGTATTGCGTTGTTTTTCTCTTTTATCTTAGGCATCTCTGTGATGATACAAGGCTGTGGGTCAGTTGTTAGTGTGTTTGTTTTGGGATCTTGGGGGGAGGAGCTATTGCAATTTTTTTTCAATGTCAAAGGGAGGATCCAACGAGAATATAAATAAGGCTGGGGAGGGTCTCCCTTTTTTCTAAAAATAAAATATATATATGATATATAATATAGGATTCAGCCAGTTGCCCATCACAATTTTTTTACATGCTGTCTCTAATCATTATCTAACGACTAATTCAAATGGTATTTCCCATCTTGATCTTAAGTAACTCATCTTCACCCATCCCTTATCTAATATATAATCCTTGATTGTGTAATTATCAAGAACTACTCATTTACAAATTAGTAATTAATTATCAGGTCTTTCCTGATTCGTGCCTCACTTGTTCCTTACTGTAGCTTCATGTGAAGTGTTACGGGCACTGGGAATTACAATGCTGTAATTTTTTATTTTAGTACTACTATTTTACCCCTTTTATTGTCTTCCCTTTTGGGACCCTCTTGCATCCCTCGGGTCAAATTGACCCGTGACTTATATGGGATTTTAAAAACAATTCTGAAATAAAATCTTACTTTTTAATCTATCAACATATATTTTCTTTATCTCAGTTTCAAACAATTGAGATAAAATACTGTATATGTTTAGGGAATGCAATCACACAATTAAAAATGGAAGTGTGATTTGTTTTTTTTTGTCATAAGGTTATATTTCATGTTAAAAATCCACTATGTGATCATTCTTATCTTGAACAATGTTTTCATTAACATTCATCACTTTGAAAGCAAACTCTCAATACATCAACTGGAACTTGGAACAATCAATAAATTAAATCACTGTTATCATATGAATTCTTGCAGCGGGGGCAGCCTGTGGTGCTCCTTGTGGCGCATATTCCAAGTGAAGGTCACCTTCAAATTCACTTTCAGAATCAGAATTCTCTGAATTGATATCAAAATGATCCTCATATTTGTAGACATCTTCTTCTTCCACATTGCTATGTGCCTGACTCTCTTCAAATATGAGCTCTAAAGCTCTCTGAACACTAAATGTTTTGATAAAACTGAGGCTGGAAGATTCTGTACTGTGATGCAGAGGTATTCATATTTTTTGT
>NC_045749.1:18730465-18732301 GCF_008692095.1 Etheostoma spectabile | reverse complement strand
CCCTTTGATGTGCAGGTGCGATGCATATAGTGTTAGAAAATAGTTTGATGTATCAAACGTTATGGTGGACACATGACAGAAGGTGCCGGGAAAGAGGACAGGACAGAGAGAGCAAACAGCTTCTCAGTGCTCACATTAGAAAAATGCTATTGTGTGCGTGTGTGTGCGTATGTGTGCACATGTGTGTGTGCTTGCACGTGTGTGTGTGTGTGTGTGTGTGTGTGCATGTATGTGTGCATGCGTGTGTGTTTGTGTCTGTTGGCATGTTTCTGTGTGTCTCTGTGTATGTCAAACTGACCCGAAGACCATATGAAGGATGTAAATGTATGGGGCAGAGTAGCATGTGTGCTCCATATTTTTAGTTTATACAGAAAATAAGGCAAAGCCGTTGATTTTCAGGTAGAAAAAAATGTAAACTTGTATCAGTATTCTTCTTGTAAAATTTTGAAACGGGTCACTTCGACCCGAATATCATACAAGGGTTACATTTTTTGTGTTAGTAAAATTATGCTTAGAGCGGTTATGCTTCAGTTTCTTTGTTAAACCATTGCATGCATCCAAACTGCTGTTTAAATATTTCTATTTTAGTATTTGTGTCTTTCATGTGTTAATCATGGAAGCTGAGTGACCTTGCAAAGAGCACAAGATGTCTCCCTGAAGGCAGAACGCATAATGTGGAGGAGATGCCGGGCCTGACCAGAGATAAGAAGAAAAGCTCTGGATTGCATGAAAGGAATAACTAACTTGACTCCCAACTCCTTTAAAAAGACACTGTCAATCTTCAGTCCTTTTCTGTACTTATGCTGAAGTGCTGCAAACTGACTCTACTTGCTGCAAGTAAACAAACTTTTAAGAGATCTCCAGTGATTTTTGTCCATTCGTTGATAAATAATTATCACAGGGTTGCACACTAACAATACGGAGGAGGATTAGGGCCACTGGTGAAAAATGTATGTGAGTTCTGACTTTATTCTCAGAAATCTGACTTTTTTTCTCAGAATTCTGAGATTAAAGGCAGAATTCTGACATTAATCTCAGAATTCTGAGAATATAGTCAGAACTCACATCATTTTTTTACCAGTGGCCCTAATCCTCTTCCGTACTAACAACATTAATGATTTTTGTCACTTATAATTCCCACCTTTTCCTGTCCTAACAAAAGCTCCATCTCGTTGCCCACATTTAGATTGTCTGGTCCCAGCACGATATCAGCCAAATATATTTGCTCTTTTGTGGACTTGACTGTGCTCAGGTCAGCCCGGCTTGAATTTCTAGGCTCCCTCATCGAGACCCAGCAACAACATCTCATGAAGATATTAATCTTGATGTCGATCTTAAAAGGTGCTCTAATGTTTTGCTTCTCTCACGGCTTATTAACACTTGGTAACTGAGACGTCTTGTGTTAACAGCTAAAAAAAAAATGTGATTAGGTTCCAAAATGGAGCATAAGGTTTGGAAAGTGAGAAAAGTCAGCACCTTGCGAAGTGAATCCTTGAGTCATTGATATTGATCAACAACAGTGTCGGCTCCCCAGCAGATGGATGGTGGTCATTTAGTGCTCTGGGGCCAGTAAAAATCTAAATTACTGCTCTTTAAAAATGTGATCAGCAGCAGTCTGAGAGGAGCAGACAGAGAGAAAGGTTTCTAAGAGAATCAATGTGACTGCGAGATGCGGATGTGACAGACAGTGAGTGATATGTGAGTGAATTATCAATTATTAAGGAAAGGTTGGGGGTTAGAAGATGGGCTGTATGCGGGCCTTGGCTTCCCTGCTCATTTGATAACAGACCGGCCTGGCGTGTCAAAAGGCTGGAAAAGGCAAAGTAATCACTCCCC
>NC_045749.1:18727375-18730455 GCF_008692095.1 Etheostoma spectabile | reverse complement strand
CCCACCTACTTATTTTAGCCTTCAATAGAGTCAAAACTCTATGGTGATAAATCACAACATATATTCAGGTGCCTTTTTCTGAGTTCAGCTATTTTATGAGTTAATCTATACCTATAATTCTTTATTCTGTCTCATTTACATCTAGAACATGCCCACCTAGCTTACAGTAATAACTGAAGCCTTCATTGCTGTCATTTAATCAGGAATAGAGTGTGTGTGTGAGTGAGAGAGATCAAGGGTGAATCCCACACCCCTGTCACAACCACCAGTATGACTTCTTTGACAAGGGCAACAGCCTGTAATTTATTCTAAAGACTCCCCTCCCCCCCACACACACAGCTATGAAGGTCATCCTCCATACTGATAAGAAAGCTGAAAGAAAGGCATTTTCACCAGTGATAATCAACTGCTTATTCCTTCAACATCCATGTCCGAGAAGTGGCCGGCACAATTTCGCTGCAATGCGAGCTGTCAGGGGGAATTTGCTGCCGTGTCGGGCCGACAAACAGAATTGATTGAGGTTGTTACGGCATAAGAGAAGCCCAGAGAGTACCAAAATGAGCCATAAAAATTGATAAACAATGGCTGAAGAAAGGAGTTGGCATTTCACGGAACAGACAAACTCGCTGAAATATATCTCAGGCGATTTATGCTGAAGTGTTTGTGTTTAAGGCCACACACACCCGTGGTTAGTTTTATCGCCGGTGTCACATTCATCCTCATCCTCACTGTATGCCTTTCAACAAGTTATGAGTTTTATTTATATATATATACACATATATGTATACTGGCTCTCTGGAGGAATGACAGTAGGATTTGAAGTCTTCTCTGAGAGTGCAAAGCCAATTCTTTCTGTGGACTGAGTTCATAGTGGTGAGAGAAGAAGACTATCTCTCACAACACACACCACACACACCACACACACACACACCCACACACCAACCCACGTGGCTCTATGGATTTGATTCAAGATCGATTGTGTGAAAACCACAAAGCAGCAAGGCGACTTCAAAGAGAAAGGCAGATGAGCAATGTATGGAGAATAAGAATAATAGGAATCAAGGATGAAGTTGAGTTGCCGGGATAATCGATTGGAGTATGGGGATACCAAGAAAACATACACAATCTTCAAAGTGGTTGGATTACTTTGACACATTTGCCTTTTAAAGTAGGTTTTTTAAGAAATATTTCTGTACCGGGAAGCTGTTGAATTCATACCTCGACAGATTATTAAAATGGTGTGTAAATGGTATATCTCCTTTTACACGATGTGGGTTCTCTCCCACTGCTTAGAGCCAACTTCAGTCTGGTTTCTGGTTTACGTATTTAACGGTGACTTGTTAAAGTCTCAAGATATGAAAGTTTCCACAAACCGGAGTTCAGTTGATTGCTGCCCCACCGATATTGCAATGGCGACCCACCATATGTAACAGCGGGAAGATTTCAAAAACTGTTAATTTGTCAGTAGTTTGATAAAGGCCAGGGGAAGTTTAGGCAACTAAAACCTTTTGGAGAAATAGTCTGAAAAACAATAAAGTTTCTTTTGCATTTGGTGTAAATATCAGGTAATCAAGGAATCGTTGATGTGGCATGCCACAGAACATCAGTCAGTCAGTCAGCATGGTAGTACTACATAGGCAGTGGGAAGGAATATGAAATTGATTTTGACTTTTAGGGGCGTTTTTTGTCTCTTTTTTCATATTCCTGTAAAATAGGAAGGTGAATAACGAAAAGATCGTTGTAATTACATGGAGCTATTGCAGGCCACAGTTGTATTGCTAGAGAGGTGCTGAATAATTAAAGTTTACATTCTATGACTTTATCCGGGAATCAAAGACCTTGCTCCATGCAAAACAGGAAATGCTAAACGCATCACTTCCTGTGTGCTTAAGGTTTGTTACAGACAGGATAACATTGCATATTACAGTATGTTGCAGGTCTAATATTCCAATATTTTACACGTCTTGATAAAAACCCACAGGAGGTAGCGCACTCGTTGGTCTGGATCAACGGAAGTCCATTTCCAGGATAACTGCCTGACATCCCCGCATGTGGCTCACGCACCCGATGTCCCCCACCTTCCGCCCTCCGTGTTGCCGTTCCCGAACTCCATTTGCTTAAGGAAACGACACCAAACTTCGAGCAAGCAAGTCACAAGCTGAAATGGGAAGTTTAAAAGAAAATGTGGATCAGGCAGGGCAGGCCTGTTTCATTGTTTTAGGGAAGGATTGTAAAGATTTACAATGCGGGGTTCCAATGTTTCCTTCCCTAGACTATTTTGCAGAGCCACCGTCGATGTGTCCGGAGCTCAGAGACGATTGTAATTGGTTTAAAAACCCAGAGCATCTTTCTCCCATCCCAGAATGTATGTGTAGAGGAGCCAATCCTTACTCCACAGTGCTGTGGAGATAGGTCTGGCAGCACGAAACTACTCACACATTGATTAGCAAATGCACAGTCCCCTGGTGTTTTCAGTCTTGTACAAAGTACAACTAGCAGGCCTCGTTGAAAGGACCTGCGTTGCCTAGCAGAGGTACATGGCATTAGTTCACTATTGTAGTCTGGAGCACTCAAAGCCATAGAGATGAGAAGGATGATCTTGTATTGAATCCTAAATTGAATTGCAAGCCAGCGAAGAGACATCAGAACTGGGTTGAGACATTTTAATTGTATTAGACAAGAAACCTATGACATTTAGTTTTTAAACTGTGCCAAAGATGATCATTTTATATTTCCATTGGCATTTTATGGGGTTTTAGACCACATGGCATATGCCAACCCCACCCACTGTCAGTTTCAATATGATAGTAGCTTTTTACCCCACTATTCCTCAGTTTTGTACTAAATTCAGGCTGCCTGGATGGCTACTTTTAAGTATGTATGTATGTATGTATGTATGTATGTATATATATATATATATATATAAACATACACAGTATATTTAGATAGATGTGGACTATGTACAGAATATATTATTTCTTTGTTTAGCACATCAAAAACAATTTGTACATAGTAACCAGTCCATTATAAAAACACTACCAGGTCTCACAGCAGTTTGTGAAATGGTCACGTTATTTTGA
>NC_045749.1:18725591-18727365 GCF_008692095.1 Etheostoma spectabile | reverse complement strand
TTGATTTGTCAACAGGGACACGATTTTCTTGTTTATTTTGTAGACGGTGACAAATGGGACACGAGCCGTGGTCTCTGTGGGACACAACAACGTGGAACTGAAACGCCACATGGTGGCGGCAACAACAACAACAACAACGACAAAAACAACAACAGGACGGGCCGGCATACGTGGGGCAGTTGTGGTTAGGAGAAGAACACGGAAGGAACTGCCACACGCAGGACGCTATCCCCGGTCTCCAGGGTGAAAGTCCTGTGTTATTTGACCCATCCACCACCCCTACCAACCTCATTACATGGATTTTTGGCTTTTCAATACTACTCGCTACTGTAACTGTGCTGTTATCATGAAAGATGCTTCCCATTGAAATGCATTAGCTTAAAAATTCGTGCTCACCACCGCGAAAGAAAACGTGAAAAAGCATGTGTCTCTGTATATGAATCAATAGATTAAATAACATCACCATTTCACAACCTGCCATGAGACTTGGCTGGAAAACATGTGCAAAGGAGACAGGAAACACCAAGGGGCTTATAAAGTGTCTCCCTTTAACATTTTTTGCTTGTACTCTATCTTATCTTATCTAGTGTGTGGCATTTTAAACAGAGATCAAAGTAAACCTTAACATTAAGAAAAAATACTGTTATCACACTCTGTTTCACATAATGACAAAGCAATACGACATGGAGTACAAATACTGTTAAAATAGGTATGAGGCAGATAATGAATCAATCAAATGGAAAGTGTATGGAGGTTATTTTCTACAAAGAAATGTCAGCTCTCTATGGACTGGCAACATCAAAGAATTGCTTTTCAATGAGAAAACAATCTTGAAAGTGATTTACTAGGACAAATAGAAAATGGAGTGGCAAAAGTGGACATGGCTTGCATGTGTATGCCCGCTGGTATTAGAAGTGTAGTTCAAGTGATTTTATTGTGGCATCTCATTGCTTACATGCAAATAGATCTAGGAGGCATCTGAACAGTGACACTGCTGCAAACTCCATTTAGGTACGTTACAAGACTAGCTGAATAACAGTGCTGGCTCGCTATCAAGTGTTTGTGACAAGTACCAGAGAAGTACAACACACCCCACAGGGCCTTACAGATAAACATGCCGTTCCTCACACCTTGGTTTCCAATCTCTTCACTCTACTATCTGCATTCTTCTCTAAGGATTTCAGCCAGGACAGCAACCCTATTTATGTTTGTCAGCGCTCTATGTTGGAGGCCACCATGCCCCCAGAACTGTCTTTTTTAAAAGAACAAAGCAAAAACAAGGCATTTTAGGACACATTTCAGATCAATCTTTTCTCATGTCAAGTTTCGTGGCAAAAAGAGAGGATACAGGCAAAAACATTCTCAAGAATCTCTTGTAAAGCTTAGGAGACTTTACAAAGGCTTTTCAGACTTCTATATTCTCCCCAGAACTTTGACATAAAGGAGTCTCGGGCCAGGCCGTAGCGTCTCTGTGAATACATCTCAGAGCGGTTTTGTGGAGCCCAATGCCTCACACACACCAAATCAAATCAAGCCTGTCCAATTGAAGCTGCTGGATTCCCAGCCATTTCCCAGCCAGTCGCAGTGTGTCAGCCTCACCTCCCTTCCTTTCCAAAGCACAGCCAGCCTGTCATCTGCACTAAGTGCTGTCATTACAACACAGTCAATACACTGACAAACCTGTACTTGGCTACGTTGGGCAACCTGGGTCATACCAACAGGGTGGGAAATTAACTTTTTTGCCAACAAGCCACAGTGGCTGGTAGATGCCCAA
>NC_045749.1:18725375-18725581 GCF_008692095.1 Etheostoma spectabile | reverse complement strand
CCAGCCACTTATATTTTTTTACCAGCCACTTACATACATTGTGCTTAGAGGTGAAGAGATGGGGAACAGCCACCATTATTATGACATACTTAATGAAAGAGACACAGGAGTGGATGAAAAACGCATTCTGGATACAAAGATAATCATCCTGGTATCCTCAAGTTATCTGAAAGGTCAACCTCATGGTGGCGCTAGAGGGAATATCA
>NC_045749.1:18722764-18725365 GCF_008692095.1 Etheostoma spectabile | reverse complement strand
TCACTAAAGTCAGTAGGATTTATCTGCTGGGTACCATACAATTTTGTACACACTCTGCTCCTGGGGTCCTGTTTTCCCCAGCTTTATGGCAGTGCACTTGATAAGACCAATACGAATTGTTTGCATTTCGTGACGATGCATAGGTTCAACAGTAAGTCCAGTGCATGGACTGGTTGTCAGGAAAGTAGGCTTCCTATTTTTCCCTTTGTCATCAATGCGCCACTTGTTCAATAAGTACCTTCACTTTTTCTTTACTTTGCGTCAACAGCTACCGCTGACTCCGCTGCGGGCCTCTTAACACCAGGGATATGTCGCCACATTAATTTTTACCCATAATTTTCCTTTTGTCTGTACCTCAGCTCAACTACATGTTGACACGGACTAGCGTTGAAAACCCCTCTACAAAAGTCTGGAGTTGATGGAAATATGCGTGGTGCAAGCCCCGGCTGTAAACGTTTTCATTCCCCATAGGTTCTTCACAATGAAAGCCTTCAGTTCATTTGGTATTTGAATGTTCAATGTCCAATCCGTTACAAGGAATGTTTTACAATCCACCCGCCACTGTGGCTGGTATACGAGGCAAAGTCACCCGCCATTGGCTGGGGGTGGCTGCTAATTTCCTACACTGCATACAAATCTGTATCTGTGGTGAAAAGAATGGCTATAAATTAATTTAGGTTCGTAGATCTTGGGTGTTAACTCGTTAGGAATACAATGGGTTTGAGACATGAAGATATTGAGCTGCTGTCAGGAAAGGCAATCCCTGGCATCTTCTTTTTTTTAAGATTATTTTTTGGGCATTTTAGGCCTTTAATTGACAGGACAGCTGGAGATGTGAAAGGGGGATGACATGCAGCAAAGGGCCGCAGGTCGGAGTCAAACCCGGGCCTGCTGTGCCAAGGAGTAAACCTCTATATGTGGGCACCCGCCATACCAACTGAGCTATCTGGGTGCACAATCCCTGGCTACTTCTTGACTCAGTCATACCAATGTCTGTTCTTTCATGTGCAGCATCAATGTGAAATATCTGTTAAACCTTTTTTCTAAGGTCACATAGATACTAGGACAAAGGAGGGGAGACCACACAAAAGTTTTAAAGGTCCAGTATGTAACGTGTTTAGTTGGTCATTATCAAACTTGGTGTTGCCCGTTCACAAACTTTTCATGAATATTTACGACCACCATCAATTCCAATTATTCCTATTGGCTTGAAATTTTACATTTTCATTTGCATGAACTGGGGTAGATGCTCCACATTCCATCTTGAAATATGTTAAAATATGTATTCAAAATCCAAATTTCCAGTAATAGGAGTCTTCTTCTTCGTCCAGAAAAAGAAAAAAGAGATTGAAAAGAGCAAAATCCCGGCTTTCTGAAGCGTGTATGCAACCGTAGCTACGTACTTTTGAACTGCGTGGCGCGAGAGAGTTGATTGCAATGTACGACCTCAATGCTAGATGGGAGAAATTCCTACACACCGGACCGTTAACAAAAAAAGAAGTTTTATCTTACAAACAAGACCCACGAATCCTCCTGTCAGGAGAAAAAGCAACAGCGCTGTTTGAATGATTGATTCAAGACAAATGAAAAGCAGGATAAACTAGAGCAGCGCATACTACTACTACTCTACTCTGTAATGTCCAATCTGGTCCATTCAAACAGAATGCACACAAGACCAGCATACAAACAGGTATTACACGTGCAGCACGGACTCAACATTAAACCATGAAAGAATGTGTAGATGTAATTCTTTTTTTTTTTGCTGCTGTGCACTTTTTTTCTTAATGAGACACAGCATTATTATTCATTCATTATATATTCACAACCTCAACTTTCACACAAATGTAAGAACAATTAGAATTCAGAATTGCATTTTTACATTGGCCCTTCACTCTGTTTTTTTAACAAAAATGGAACAGATGTTTTCATCTGCAATAAAGAAAAACCTTTTAACAAGGTTGCATAAACAACCATTCATTGTATTACTGATTTTGATTGTATTCAATTTACAGTAAGTATGCAGTTATTTGTCTTCCAAATGTAAATGTAGACTTCCACGCTCTCATTCAACTTACTAACTGAACTAATTGAAAAAAAATCCGCTGCACTATAAAACTTTAAAAACACCCCAAAAAGTGTTCCTGCTACCTTAAAGAGAATGAAATAATGGCTTGGGATACCAACGGGAAAGGGCTGTCTGCAAGAGAAAGCAGTGAAAAAAATTGTGAATATAGTGTAAAACTGAACTGATAATGATTTAGTTGGTCCCTTTTTTAAGTGGCAAAAATATGTTTTGCTTACTTTGAACAAAATGGGAATGTTTGAATGCGAATACATAAAGAACGCTACTGGGAAGCAACAGAATGATATAAAAACCTCAAAAGAAAAGTACTCGCCCTTTAAAAATGAATTTTAATTAAACCAATTAATTTTTCAGTCTCACTGACTAAATCAAATTTGCTTTTCACTTCCATTTTCTCAGTTTTAAAGTGGAAGGAGTAGAAGTTCGGTATCATTTGGGGCATTATTAGTCGGGTAATTTACGTGATACACAGTTGGTTCCATTAGCGTCTGTGCTAAGCTAACCAGCTGATAATGCTA
>NC_045749.1:18702779-18722754 GCF_008692095.1 Etheostoma spectabile | reverse complement strand
TGTTCGACCCAGGTGAAAAAAGCTTACTTTTACTCTGAACCATTATTTTAAGTATCAGTTTTTTTTGTTGAAGTGCCCTAATCCACTGACTTTATATACAGTATAGGTCCAAAGTCAAATTTATACAGGGTGTAAATAATTCATGAATAAAATGTGTTTAAAAAAATGATACTAAAATAAATAGGCTTATTCATATTCCAACAAATCACTTTTCAGTATATATGAAAACAGAATGTTTCAAAGGCAGTTTGTTCTCATTTCATAAATATAGTCTGATATTACCTCCATCATTGTTTGTATCTAGTTTCTAAACACTTCCAAGAGTTGCGCAGAAAAATTAGAGCAATACCCTATAGATCACAGTGTGAGCAAGGCTCCATCCAAACTGAAGGATGGACTCCTTAATTTAGAAGAAAACCACGTCTTTATTGTGATAATGAAGATATTGACCAAACGGTAATGAACTAGATAACTGCACATCAGCAGATAAAGCAATCATTTACATACTAATTTATGCATTTATTTACAAGAATAGGCATATGTTGCTCAAAGCTGAACTGCTCAATATTCATCACACGTCCGTTGCTTATTTCCATTTTGCCCGCATTAATAAACAAACAAATGCAAGCGTAGTGCTAATTTCAGGTTCAGGTTAGTTTGCATGTGAAGCTAGTGAGTGTAACAGCAAGTATCAAACCCAAGCAGAGTTTGGAGGTGTACAGGGGGAGAAAGAGAGGAACAGGGGATCATTCCCCTTGCAGGACTAATAAAGTATACCTCATCATCATCATCATCATCATCATCATCTTTCATTCAAACCTATTTTCTTGGTGATCTTGGGATCACACTGTTAGCTCTGCTCCAGTTTCCTGTTTGAGAACTTTTCTATCCACCATGACACCAGTTAAGATGTAACTCCTAAGTGGGTAATGCCACTCAAAGACAGATTCAATTTGATTTGTAAATCATTTAAAAGAAAACTAAAGTGCGCCAAGTAGTGATCAAACTTCAACCCCTACTTGCTGTAAAGGGTTATACAAACTACAATTTAAATCTATCATTGATAAATCACCATAGAATGTGTTGTGTAAATTGGCTTATTTGCTTTTCTTGTTGCATTTTTTTAGTTTGTTTTAATAAAAAGAAATACGTCTACTATTAACTTCCTTCTTGCCAAACGTTAGATGAGAAGATTGATACCGCTCTCGTGTCTGTGTGTTAAATATGCAAAAGGGAAGATGCTAGATCAGATCCGCTAGACGGGACGTCATGCCTCGTGGCCGGCCTTATTCTGCGTCTGATTGGCTTACCCTGGTATTCTTACCCTAACCTTAACCAATTCCCACTCCTCATGCCTAAACCTAACTACAGTATGTTGACCATTCTAGCAGATCCGATATAGGATTTACCCTTTCAAAGACATGGGAAAGTGTCCAATTAAAATAGTAAGAAAATGGTATTTCCTTTGCAAAAGAAAAAAAAGAATAACAGGGGGTTTGAGGGTTGAGGTTTAAGAATGAGTGTGATAAGAGCCTAGGGTGCATCAAGTGTGTTACAAGGCAGATTAAGACTGGCTGATGCCTCCACTGATGTTGCTACTGATAATGATAATGTAAGACACCTAAAAGAAATGATCAGTTTTTGTCTATAAATGAAGAAGTTACTCACAGCCTGGAAGACTCAGAATTTTCTAGCCCAACACAGTCAGGCAAACAGTTAAAACCAAGACAGAAGTGGATGTTAACTGACTTTAACAAGAAGTTAGAAGTGTAGGGGATCTACTCTCGAAGTGAATGGAGCACTTAAAGTGCAGACAGCACAACTGATAACAGGTGGAGTGATGTTGTAGGGCAGGAACAAGAGGGTCATGCAAGCCTTGGTTTTGGCAGATGCAACCCTCAAAAGGTACAAAATAACAGCCCCAGAAAGTGGAATTGTATTGATTGTAGAAAAAACAATCCATCACAACAAGGAAGTGGCAAAGTTCAAATTGTGCCAAAGCAGAACGAGTGTAGAGTGTTAAAAGTGTTGCAAACCACCGGCTTACACTGGGAACAGACCGCCCGGGTAGGGTAAAGAATTATGTAATTTTACCGATGGGAAAAATACACGTGTACAGACAAGGCAGCAGTGCCGCGTCAGACACGTTTCGGGTGTGCAAAGACAAAGAAAACGGCATGCAGACGCCACGCAGCTGACACGCAACAGACACGCCACGCTCAAGCCACGCTCACAACATGCTGGCAGTGTGCAGGAGGCCTTAGTTGGAAAGAAGCACAGAGTGTGGCGTCATCTTTCAATTATTTGAGCAGAAAATGATGTGCTAGCTCCACCATAGCTCCCAGCCAGTGGCTACAGAATGTTGTTTTCCGTGTTTAAATGCAGCAACACAGAGGCCCAATCCCAAAGTGAGCCCTGAGGACAAAGGACTAAAGACTTGGACTTATTTGATCTCAGGTGCTAAGTAAGTGAGCATGTGAGGTCACATGGGCTCAGATAGGTATAAATGGGATTGGGACAGCACTTTACGAGATCACATGTCACCTTGGCGACTTTTAATAACAAAGATACAGCTAGCACGTGCCGGTTTGGGAATTTTCATTTTAAGTTTGTTACTTTCCACATGGCCAAGGCACAGGAGACGGCTGGCTGATTCCAAAAATTTTTTAGAAGCTGGACCACAGGTCCGTTCTGTTACATAGTCGTGTGTTGTGCTGTTGTTTACCTTTGTAATTTTTGTATTTCTCTATGGTCTCCACGGTAAACATCACAACGCTTTGAACTATGGGTAATTCCCTTTGGTAAAGTCTGCATCGATGCAGACACACGGAAAGGGCTTGGTAAGTATGTACTTACACCCTCACGCCCTTTGAAATTCGTCCTTGGGAAAACCCTAAGCCTGTCCGAATTTTGCGAGAACGCGCACCAAAGTCCGTGAGTCTGTGAGTCTCGGAGCCAAGATTAGTGTGGAAGCGACCCACCATTGCAAAAGAGCTTCAGTCATTCTGTGGTTTAGCATCTGATTACCACCGCTTTGTGGAGGGATTTTCAAAGCTGGCAGCGCCAGTTACACCATCTGGTAGCAGATGTAATTGGGAGCAAACACAAGTTCAAGGGCCATGGCAAAGGCTCCATCCTGGAGAAGTAGAATGAAGAGTGTGAGCAGGGCTTTCAGACCTTAAAGGAATGATTAGTCAGTGCCCCAGTCCTTGGCTATGCTGACTTTGCAAAACCATTTGCTCTTGAAATTGATGCAAGTCAAGCAGGACTTGGTGCAGTATTGTCACAGGATCAAGAAGGCCTACGAAGACCTCAAGCTCAAGGAATTGGAGCTGTTGGCCCTGAAATGAGCAGTGACAGACAAGTTTAGGGAGTACTTGCTGGGGAATAAGTTCACTGTCTTTAGTTACAATAATCTCTGTGATAATCTCTCTGAGCTATTTGAAAACAGTCAAACTTGGGGCTGTGGAACAACGTTGGGTTTCAGAGCTGGCTGCATTTCACTTTGACATCAAATATCATCAAGGCACTACAAATGGGAATGCAGATGCATGTCTTCAGTGACCCCTGGCATCAAAGTACCCAGCATGATGCAGGAACCATTAAAAGGGCCACAGATTCCACCTCAGGAACTTGTCACAACTCTAGCAATTCAGGCTCCTCCAATGCGGGAAAAAGCTGACCTACAAGCACTGCAGGAAGCAGATCAGGCGATTGTTACGTTCAAGACTTGGCAGTGTGCCAAGTGCCCATCAAATCAAGAACTGACTAAGTGACTACAAGGTGTCCGCAAACTGGTCCAACAATGAGACAGGGTTTGTCTGAAAGATGGGGTTTTATATCGCTGTATCAGATATATATCAGAGATACTTTTATGTGTATGGAGTACCCAAACGTATACACAGTGACACAATCACTACCTCTGCACCGATCCTATGACTGTGAAATAAAACTGCTCCCTGATGCACCTTTACCCACCAGCAGGCTCTGTAATTTGTCTCGGCCTGAAAGGGAAGCGATGGAGAGTTACATCAGGGACTCTCTTCACGCGGGACTCATTGGGCCATCCTCCTCCCCAGTTGGGGCAGGTGTTTTCTTTTTTTGAGTCCCTACAGCAAGCCACTATCTTTACCAAGTTCGACCTTCGCCGCCTATCACCTGGTTCGGATTAAGGAGGGGGACGAATGGAAGACCGCATTCAACACACCCCAGGGTCACTTTGAGTACTTGGTGATGCCTTTCGGTTTGACTAATACACCTGCAGTATTCAGAAACCTTGTTAATGATGTGCTCAGATTTTTTTTTTAAACTGCTTTCCAGATGTATATCTGGATGACATCCTCATTTTTTTTCTAGACATTGCTCATCATGTTTCCCATGTCTGCCAGGGGCTCCAGAGACTACTTGAGAACAAGCTCTTCAAAGTTGGAAAAGTGAGTTCCACACTAAATCTGAGTTTTTTTTGTGTGTGTATATCCCTGAGGCGAGCAGAAGATGGATCCGGAGAAGATAAGAGCAGTCGCTGAATGGCCAAATCCACCTGGATACAGTCTTGGACAGAGGACCTCAATTCACATCCCAGGTTTGCCGATCTCTTGGTGCAACTGTGCTGGTGTGACTATTGTCTGGTTTTCACCCTCAGACTAATGGGCAAGCAGTGAGGGCCAATCAAGACTTGGAAGCAGCTCTGTGTTGTGTGGCTTCCACCAATCCATCCTCCTTCTCATCTCGCCTGGGTGGAGTATCCACACAACTCTCTGACCAGCTCGGCCACGGGACTGTCTCCATTTGAGGCCTCCCTCGGGTATCAACCCCCTCTGTTCCATCTCAGGAGGGTGAATTGACTATTCCCTCAGTCCAGCTCCACCTCAGACACTGCCGTAAGATTTGGAGGGAGACCCAGTCTGCTCTTCTCTGCTCCGTGGCTAGCAATTGCCGCCACGCTGATCATTGCTGGATTCCAGCCCCAACGTATAGACCAGGTCAGAGTGTTTGGCTTTCTTCTAAAAACATTCCTCTTAGGACTGACCCTAAGAAACCCTCCCCTGGCTCATCGGTCACTTTGTTGTTGCCTGCATCATCGACCCCTCGGCTGTCCGATTGAGGCTACCTGTCTCTTCCAGCCCTCTGTGCCCTCCTACCGGACCCCCTCCTCCCGCCTGGGTCGTGGATGGCCTCCCTGCTTACACGGTGTGTCGGATTATGACTGTCCCCCGTCGTGGCAGGGGCTTGCAATACCTCATGGAGTCCGAGTGTTACAGCCCGGAGGAGAGGCAATTGATCCCCCTGGTCTTTTATTTTAGATGCAGACATGGTTAGGGAGTTCCATGCCGCCCAGGGGAGGTACTGTCATGGTTTGCTTCAGCCCGTCTGCCTGCCCAAGCTTTTATTTTTATTTTTTTGGGAACTGCCTCCTACCTGTCCACCCGCTCTCAGTGCCAAGATTTCTTTGCACTATTTTTCCGTTGTATTAAATAAACCTCTGATCCTGTTTCCCAACCTTTCCTCCGTGTCTGCTCCTGACTCTATTACCACCCAAACAGGTGGTTTTAAAAGATTCTTTTTTTTTTTTTTTTTTTTTTTTTAATTGTTTTTTATTGAACATTGATAGTACAGGATAGCACACAGAAACAAGATTCACAAAAGGACCAATGTCCACGTTATCGTTTTGTATGAGTTATACCACCCCCCCCCCCCCCTACCTCCCCAGAACAAGTAGGACACCCATCCAAAAAGTATAAAGGATAATAATAAGAACAATGACAATAGCAACAAATAGTAATAATAATAGTGACTGAGTAATAAAAAGGAAACACGAAACAAAAAAAAAAAAATAAATAAAATAAAATAAACTAAGCTCACCATTGTAGAAATTATGTACTGCACACTATAGTTCTCATGGACGAATCACAACTGTAAGTGCTAGACGGTTGCTAAGTGGGCACAGTTTTAAGCTTACCCAAATACTTCAGCACTGAACCCCAGACAGAAGAATTTGTCCCTGGACCCCCTGAGAGTGTATTTTATTTCTCTAACTGTATGAGCTGCATTAGGTCATTAAACCACAGAGATACATTAGGTGATGTTTAGCTTTCCAATGCAATAAAATTCTCCTGCGTGCAAGCAATGTTGTAAAAGCAATGATGGTTTTATCTTTTTTCCTTATTGTCGAGTATCTACTGTCAGTAGTGCCAAATATGGCCATTACTGCATTAGGTTGTAGGTCAATACCAAGGGCTTCTGACAGTGTTTTAAAGATTACAGACCAGTACGATGCTAGGGCCGAGCACGACCAAAACATATGGGTCAGGTCGGCAGGAGTGGTTCGACATCTGTCGCAGGTTGCATCTATGTCAGGGTATATTTTAGCAAGTCTGTCTTTGGAATAGTGGATGCGATGTACGATCTTAAATTGTATTATACTTAATTTGGCACATGAAGTGCTGTCATTCACTCTTAGCAGAGCACTGTCCCAAATGCCTTCTTCCAAGCCCCCACCCAGCTCATTCTTCCAGTCCGCCTTGATCTTTGCAAGAGTCGTATTTTTAAAGGAAGATATACAGTTGTAGATTCTTGAAATAAGTCCTTTAAAGTTGAAAGTAGTTTCTAACAGGGCGTCTAAACCTGAAAATGATGGTACATATGGAAAGTTGGGATCATGATGCTGAAGGAAGTGACGGGCTTGGAAATATCGGAAAAGGCTAGATCGTGGGAGGTCAAATTTATGTGATAGGTCATCAAAGCTAGGGAAGATACCGTTTATATACATATCTTTAAATCTGTAAATACCTTGGCTTTGCCAGAAAGTAAATTCAGAGTCTAATCTAGCTGGGAGAAAAAGATGGTTATTATGTATGGGACTTAGATGAAGAAGATTATTGAACCCGAAGCTACGTCTAAGTTGGAACCATATTTTAAGGGTATTTACGACTACTGGATTGTCTGTGAATTGAGAAATAGAGATGGGAAAGGTGGAGGTGACCAGGGCTCCGAGAGAAGTTGAAGTGCAAGATGCAGCTTCAAAATGGCACCAGTCTGTATCCGGAGTGTGGAGCCAGTGCATGATTTTTTGAACATTTGAGGCCCAATAATAATAACAAAGATTTGGAAGAGCTAAGCCACCCTGCATTTTAGGCCTCTGTAACAGTTCCAGTCGTATTCTAGGTTTCTTCCCGCCCCACAAAAATGAAATGAGGATCTTATCAATAGATTTAAAGTAAGATTTAGGGAGGTAAAGTGGAATACACTGAAACAGGTAGAGAAACTTGGGAAGCACATTCATTTTTATACAATTCACTTTTCCTGCTAAAGATAAGTGAAGTGTCTTCCATTTGTCCAGGTCTGATTTGACTCCTCAAATAACATAAAAGTTTTCTTCTTGGTAACTTCTGCATGTCCCTTGTAATGTTGATGCCCCAATATCTAAAGCCGTTCCTAGACATTCTGAAAGGTAGAATGTTGTCTTGTATTTGAAGAGCCAGGTCATTACAGGGTAACATTCACTTTACTAAAATTCAGTTTGTACCCAGAGAAAGCACCAAATCTCCTCAAGGCCACGAATCACATGGGGGGCACTTGAACAGGGTCTGATACATACAATAATAACATCTGCGTACAGAGAGACTCTATGCTCCCCCCCCCCCCCCCCCCCTTTGGATCCACTTAGCAAGGGTAATGATTTGAGTGAAATGGACAAGGGCTCTATGGCCAGGGCAAATAGCAGTTGGGGCTGAGGGCAGCCCTACGGTTGCCTCTTGACAGTCGAAATAACCGAGAGCGCCTACCATTTGAATTACTGAGGCCTTGGGTGAGGTATATAAGATTTTAATCCATAGACGAAGTTAGGACCGTAACCAAATTCTTCAGGCATGTAAGTAAATATCCCCATTCTACCCTGTCAAAGGCTTTCTCTGCATCAAGTGCGATGACCACCTCGGGGACCGCATTGAGTGCAGGGGAGTGAATAGTATTCAATAGCCGGCGGACATTTGTAAATGAATGGCGCCCCAAGATAAAACCAGTCTGATCAGCAGAGATTACGTCATGCATTGTGGCTTCTAAGCGTAAGGCAAGGGCCTTGGCCAAGATCTTCACGTCACAGTTTAAGAGAGAGATGGGCCGGTACGAGCCGCATTCTGAATTATCTTTACCTGGCTTAAGCAATAGGGTGATTGATGCTTCAGTCAATGTCTGTGGGAGGGATCCACGTGATAGAGAGTCATTAAACATATCAAGTAAAAGTGTAGACAGTTTACTAGAGAACTTCTTATAAAACTCTATAGGGTACCCATCAGGGCCAGGCGCCTTGCCATTCTGCATTGCCCTAATCGCATTGATGATTTCTATACATGTTAGTGGGAGCTCAGTCTCAGTCCTATGTCTTGCTTTTATGGAAGGAGCTTGGAGATCATTGAAAATTTTTTCCATGTCAGAGCTGTCAGTTGTCGTCTCTGACGTATACAGATTTGAGTAGAATGAGGCGAATGTTTCATTAATTTCCTCCGGGTCAATAGTTAGTTCACCATCACCTTTACGAATTTGTGGAATCTGTTGAGACACGGTGCGGCACCTAAGTTGGTGTGCAAGCAGCCGTCCAGGTTTATCGCCGTGTTCATAGACATACCCCCGTGATTTTAATAGGAGACGTTCTATCTTTTCAGTTGATGACAAATCATATTGCGTTTGGAGGTCTAGTTTCTTTTTAAATAATCCAGGGGAGGGAGAAATGGAGTACTGAGAGTCCACCATAGCTATTGCCTTAGTGAGTTCCTCTTGCTTTATCCTTTTCATCTTATTTGTTTTAGCAGAATACAAGATAATCTCACCCCTGATTACTGCTTTTAATGTTTCCCACAAAAGGGAGGGGGAGGTGTCATCTTTTTTGTTGAATTCTACAAAGTCATCTATTTTTTGGGATATCATTTCACAAAAGGTCTCATCAGCTAAAAGATTTCTGTCTAATTTCCAAGAGGGGCGGTCTAATTTGCAAGAAGGAAATGCAAGGTCCAAAATCACAGGGGCATGGTCTGATTCAACTATAGTTGAGTATTCAGTGTTTGTGACAAAGGGGAGAAGAGTTCGGTCAATAAAGAAATAATCTATCCTACTATAGGAGTGATGTACAGGAGAGAAAAAGGAAAAGGACTTGCTTTGTGGAAATAAAAAACGCCAAGGATCAACACATCCTATCTGGTCCATAAAGGTTAACAGTAGCTTGGCCTTTTTAGACAGGTTTGTGGATTTAGAATTGGAACGATCTAATATTGGGTTCATTACACAGTTTAAATCACCACCAAATATCAATTGCTGTGAGTTCAAATCTGGAATTAATGAAATTATTTTCCCCATAAATTTATCATCATCCCAATTTGGGGCATAGACATTAATCAAGACCACAGGCTTATGGTAGAGAAGCCCGGAAACCATTACAAAACGTCCTTGAGGGTCTGAGGAGATAGTCGTTACGCTAAACTGGATTCTTTTATGAATTAATATAGCTGTTCCACAAGTTTTAGAGTTAAGATTGGAATGGAATATATTCCCCACCCAACCTCTTTTAAGTCTAACTTGATCTTTTACCAGTAGGTGGGTTTCCTGTAGGAATGCAACGTCACACTTTAAGTATTTTAGGTGATTAAACATTCTAGCTCTTTTAACAGGTCGATTCAAACCTTTTACATTCCAGCTAATGAATCGTATGGCAGCCCTCTTTGCATCAGTACTATCGATCATGTTTAACTACAAAAAACAAAATGAAATGACAAGAACAGTAAAGAGAAGTAAGTTGAAACACAGATTGTGATGAAGTACACAGTTATGTTTGTTTCTTAAGCAAACAACAGTGAGCATTTGTTGCAAAAATTCAGTGGTGTCCTTTCCCCTAACCCTATCCCATACCCAGAACACAAACAAAACTAGAACTAAGCCTATACTTGTCCTTTTCCCTGAGGCAAGCTGCAGGCTAAACACTATTTCAAAAACTTCTGGCAATACATTCCTCTTGGCACTTTGCCCGGAAGGCTCCCATTGATTATGATATGTTAAAATAAAATAAAAAAAAAAAAAATGGTTGAGCAATACAATAACCGTAAATATCAAGCATAATAAAACGTTGTACTTAACACATATAACATAAATATTGAAAGGCAACACAGGCAGCTAGTAGTAGAAGAGTTCCAGATAAGTACTTGTGTACAGCATAGTCCAGCAATAACGTAAATGAGTGTTCATACCTCCAGTCCTAATGGCTGACATAATGAAGACTGACAACACGTCGTCAAACTCAGGTGGTTAGCCATCTCTACCTGCGCAGCCAAACCGCGGCATGTAGTGTCTTACTCCTTACCGACTCTGAGCGAAACTTCTGAGCTTCATCAGGTGAGTCGAAGGTGAGCACATCTCCCCGCACTCACCGCAGACCGGGCCGGGTACAGCAGGTGGAATCTGACGTTCCTCCGGTACAAGGCTTGTTTAACGCCGTTGAATGCAGCTCTCTTTTTAGCGAGAGCCGCGCTAACATCTTGGTAAACTCTTATAGTGGTACCTTGGTAGTTGAGCTCGTGATTCCTGGCCCAGCGTAACGCAGCTTCTTTCTGCTGAAATCTGGAGAAACAGACCAGGAATGTGCGGGGGGATGATCTCCGATCGGATCTAAAGGTCGGGGTCCGGTGAGCTCTCTCCAACTCAGGCGGTGCAGGAAAAACATCGGGGCCCATCGCTTGCATCAATACCTCAGACATGAACTTAACGGGATCCTTGCCATCTTCGCCGCCTTCAGGGATGTTCAATATACGGAGGTTAGATCTCCGTGACCGGTTCTCCAGGTCGTCAATCCGATCCAGAAGTGACTGGTTATGGTTTTGGAGTGTTTTAATGGTAGACTCCGCCACCGTTAATCTTTCAAAGTTGTCACCAGCCACAGACTCAACGGAGGTGAGACGGCCTTGGAAAGAGTTCATCGTTGATTGTAATGAGTCCATTGAATCCTGTAGCGGTTTAATAGCCTCTTGGATCAGGTAAGACACATCTTCCTTTAGTGAGGTTCTCTGTTTGGCGAATTCTGCAGACAATTGGTCCATGGCCACAACTGCCGGTGCTTCGGGAGCTGCAGAAGTCTTAGTAGGTGTCGGAGAGTCGTTAGCTGCGAAAGATGCTAGCTTGTCCGCTGCACTCATAGCAACACGTGTAGCCGGAGTTTCTACTTTGTTGGCTGATTTAGTGCGTTTAGATTTGCTCATCTTATGCGGAGTAGACTAAACTGGGTCGAACAGTGTTGGATATATTAAAATGCTCCGAGAAATATTATTTATATAGGAAAGTAACAAGAAGCAAGCCGGGAGCCTTCGCATGTGCGTCTTCCCTCTACATGTCGCAACCGGAAGTCCAGATTCTTTTTTTTTTTAATATAAATTTAACTTGAAGATTTGAAAATATAGATTCCAGTCACCTGCCTGTTTTTAACTGGGGAAGGGGAATGTGCTTCCATGTCAAGCAAGGTATATTTGTTACACAGTCATGTTTAGAGAAATGTTTCTTAAAGTTTTCATTCTGTATTCTGTGTTTTTTTCTTCTTTTTTTTTCTTTTTAAGAAACGTAATTAGGAGAGCCAACCACTGTTTTCCCACTTATGTTAGCTTAATTGACAATATCTTGTTTCTGGCTGTATTAAGGTGGGGGGGACTGAATAGTTCATGTTTTTGTGTAAGTTTGGGGCAACTTAGTGTTTTAGTAGTATTTTAATGGTATTTCATTTGGTTTGAGTATACGGTGTATGTACATTTTATTTCCCACCAGTTTGGTTATCTTGTTGGTGCTTAACTCTACACCAGTTTCCCTGGTAATGCAGCCTAGTCCTGAATCGTTTTCTTTTGTTCTGATGTCATAAAAATATATTTTTACACCTGGTTCATTCTGGCACTTGTGTACAAACTAGCGTTTGGGTTACACAAACAAATTATCAACCTGCTACAAATTGGCTTCAAACGGCAGTGAATAACTATTATTAAATACAAAAAGGCCAGGGCAGCAGGGTTGGCATAGGGATGGAGGAACTCCCACAGGACAGAACATGACAGTGCTGTGAGTGATCCAGTGAACACAGCACTACAGCAGGTCAGGAGTGCTGTTGTGGCTGGAAGATGCACAAGAGTAAAAGAGGTTTAGGGACTATATGAAAATTAGGGCAGGGGGCTGAAACGTATCTTTCACTCCCCAACAGTATCAACATAATACAAATGATATGTATCAATATTTGTTTCAGTCAAGGTGTCTTGCTTTTATGAAAGGTGGGAGTCTTTTACATGTCAGTGTTCTGCCTATTGTCTCTCTCCATTCAACCCATGCCTTCCCTCAAATAATCCCTCTACCTTCCAACAAAGAAGAAAAATACATAACCCTTCACCTTTTTCTCCCCCCCAATAATGTTTGTACAATCATTTAGATAACCCACAAGCAGAGCAAGCAGGGTATGTCCAGTGGATGTTGGATGTCATGAATGTGTTGTCACATGCCCTGTTTACTCAAGTCAGGGATTCGTGCTGAGATTTTGAGCTCAGCTAGTAGGTCTCTCTGCTTCAAAATATGTAAATCTAGCTCATGCCTAACACAGGAACTGAGTATCAAATATGCATGTACATAATGGTAATAGTTTTGTTTCTGATTGTTTTTATGCCCATTTAAAAGAAGCAGTTTCATATCTGAGAAACAAATATCTTCAATATCTGTTGGTTTGCTTATATACTGTCCTATACATCTCGATACTTGCCCAGTTTTTTTTTTTTTTACACTTCTGATAACGTGTAATCAACCCATGACAACCAATTTCTTTTAAATTTTACAGTACATTTAAGTCCTAAGTAAATTAAAGGGTTTGTTGCCTGGGAAAGCATATGAGTTGGATTAGAGAGTGAGGAATGGAGCTCGCCTGTGAGGGCTCCCTCCCACAGCAGCAGAATGACTGGACATCATATAAGCTCATATTGATTTGGCAGTCAGATATAATGTAGGCTATATTTCACTCTTTTTTATTCTTAGTAGCTGCTTTCACTTTGGAAAAATCACCTAATATGTGTAGATTTAGGATTAACTAACACTGTCACTCACTGTGTGTGTGTGTGTGTGTGTGTGTGTGTGTGTGTGTGTGTTACTGAGGTTATTGTTATAGGCTAAACAAACATTGGCATTTCTCATTTTGCAATCAGAATAAGTCAGGAATCAGATTTATATCTGCAGCACTGGTGCAGAAACATGTGCAAGGAGACACTTGATTGACAGAGCACTTGACATTTCGTTACATTCATTATTCACTTTAGGCGGCAGCCAGCAGGCATCCCTGGCTCATGCAGTGTTGCTGCTGTTTCTGCGGGGTACAGTTGCTTTAATAAGTAGGTTGCTATGTAGAAGTTATGTGCATTGTAGAACGTAAGCATACTCTGAGCGAGATGTAAGTGCTCCAAAGAAAAATCCTTTGATAAAGAGGAGTTTGTCTCTGGTGTGTGGGTTGAAGTCTAACAAGAAGTTGCACATACACATGGAAAAAAAAAAATTCAAAAAGAGACCAAGAAAAGCAAAAGATATCTGATGCAGAATGTCATCTGTCAGTTGGTCTCTGGATCAATTCCTGTAGGCTTTTTATCAAATTTAACAAGTAGAAATGAAAAATGCAAATATTTAGCTCTGTGTTCGAGAAATATTAAACAAAACTGTTTGGTAAATGCTATTATCAGTGTGAACAATAAGGCAGGTCATTGCAGTTTCAATGTGCTTGCAACTCATCTGCCGGGCCCTGGAATTGCTTCAGCCCCAACTGACCAGTATCACAATAAGGTGACACACAGGCATTACCTGCTCCTGCTGACAGACCGTGACAGTGGCCATTATCGGCTCTCCTAACACTGTCTGTATGGCCGGTCCAGGTTATTATCTGGTGGAGTAGTTGGCTTTTGGCTGGAAGGAAAACAGGAATTTCAGACATCTGGGGGAAAGACACAGTTTTGCACTTTCAATATAACTGTAGCCAAGGGAGAAAATGTTGCAGTCAAAGCTACATGAGGCATGCAGTCAAGTCTAATTTTCTCCGCAGTACTTACAGATTTACCTGTCGTTACCAGGAAACAGCTCAAGTATGGGCCATTTGAAAAACTCTCACAAGCCCATTTAAAGTTTTCCGGTTAAGGATGTAGAGTACTGTGAACTTTCACAAGTAGAAAGGAGAATGTAAAAAGGATGGAAATGTTGAGGTGTCATTCAAGTTATGGTAATTTTACTAACAAAAAAGTAGAATTTGAGATTACATAACTTTTGCTAATGGACATTGTAGCCACGAGTGAGAGTTAGAGTGAATTGTAAATTATAGTGTAGTGTAAGAGACAACAAACTTCCAAGAACTAATTGTTACACAAATGATCTAAAGTTAGCCGTTAGCCACCATACCAGACCATACCAGACCAGTCATACCAGACCAGGAAATGCTGTAATAGGTAACCCCCTGAGTGTATTAAACTGAGAACCAATGCATCTTACTGCTTATGAATTCCCCTTTTTTCGGAGAAATGTGTTATTTCATTTTTCGAAAATTACAAACTCAATACAATATTAAATGTCAAAGACAATATGAAAACAAACGTCTTTGAGCAACAACCTACACGAATAAGGCAGTACACTGCTGTCCATGAGTATAGAAACCCCTGCTTAAGTTGACTAAAAAGATGAATAAAAAAAATCCTCTTTTGAAAACTGATCTTATTGTCTTAATTAAAAAAATAGGAACAATCCAACCTTTAAGAACACCAGTTTTTGTGTAGCGAATGAATAATGTATTGAAATACAGGGGACATAAGTATAGATACCCCTGTGTTAAATTCCCATAGAGCCAGGCAGATTTTTATTTTTTAAGGCCAGTTATTTCATGGATCCAGGACACTATGCATCCTGATAAAGTTCTCTTGGCCTTTGGAATTAAAATAACCCCACATCATCACATACCCTTCACCATACCTAGATATTGGCATGGAGTACTTTCCATAAAATCATCTCTCAATACAAACCAACCCAGCTATTAGGCTAACTGAAATAACACCAATCTCTAGGTATGGTGAAGGGAATGTGTGTGTTTGTGTGCGTGTGTATGTGTGCATGGGTGTGGGCCAATGGAACCTTATCAGGATGCATAGTATCCTGGACCCAGGACATAACTGGCCTTTAATAATAAAAATCTTTAATAATAAAATGTGCCTGCCTCTATGGGAATTTAACATAGGGGTGTGTATACTTATGCCCTCTGTATTTTCAGGAAGAACATTTATTTATATACAATACATTATTCATTCACAAAGAAAATTGGTGTCCTTAAAAGGTTGGATTTTTCCTCATTTTTTAATTAAGGCATTAAGATCAATTAGAAAAATATGTTTTTTTTTTTATTCCTCTTTTTAGTCAACATAAGCAGGGGTTCCTATACTCCTGAGCAGCATTGTATATTGTGTTCTCCTCACGTCCTACCAGAGATGAGTTTTAGCAGCTTTCTGCGATATTGTGTTTTAGCATTGACATCGCGATGTGAGCATGCGCAATAGTTACATCGCAGTAGGTTGCGATGTTGACGCTAATCCTTTTTTTCGATGATTGATAAAAAGTAAACTTTTACCGTTCTCCTTTTACATGATTAATACTGGCGGACCCTGTGCCTTTAACACAGGTAGCCATGTGGGCATGTGTGTATGTGACGTTAGACCGACGGGGTTCATTGTTATGGGAGGTGAGGATCTCCATGTGTAGAATAGTACCGTAGGCAGCAGCTGCCACTGACACAGTGATGTCATAGTTACGATGGGTAGTCAGTGGAGCTACAGTAGTCAGTGTTTTATGTTCGCTGCAAATACAAGCTAAATCACCTAATTAATGCATCATAATCACAGTTAGCTTAAAGAAACAAGCAGAAAGCTGCTACCAGCCAGGCTAAAGCTAATATAGTTAGCTTAAAGAAACAAGCAGAAAGCTGCTACCAGCCAGGCTAAAGCTAATATAGTTAGCTTAAAGAAACAAGCAGAAAGCTGCTACCAGCCAGGCTAAAGCTAATATGGTTAGCTTAAAGAAGCAAGCAGAAAGCAGCTACCAGCCAGGCTAAAGCTAATATAGTTAGCTTAAAGAAACAAGCAGAAAGCTGCTACCAGCTAGACTGAAGCTAATATAGTTAGCCTGAAGAAACTAACGTTACGGTTTGGAGTCGCAACGCTGGAAACGTAACACTAGTCTACTACAGAAGTCTGTGTCTGATCTAACGTCATTTCCACTGATTTAATTGTTCTTTGATACACAGAGGTTGTTGCTAGTGCGGGTGACATGCAGGTCTGATCAATTTATCAAACTAACGAGCTGGCTCCGCTAGTCGACCACAACCTGAAATTTAGAGGAAGCTACATGCCGTCACTGTCATTCACGTCAGCCTGGATTGATTATTATATGAATACAATGGTGTCATGCTAGTCAATCATCGTATTTCTACCTAATTTCCCTCTCCAAAATCACTTCAGAAGAGTAACAAGTGTCACAGCGCTTACTTTCTCAACAATTCTGTGTTGAACAAGTTCAACATAGAATGGTTCACATTAAAAAAGATCCTTTTTAATTTTTTTCTTCTATGTAGATGCACTCCCCTACAAAATCACAGCAGTAGTCAAGAATGATTTATTATTTCCAAACACAGCTATTTGTGTCATCTTTTAAAAACTTATTTTTCTTTTTTCATATCGCAATGTATATCACAGGGAAAAAAATATATCACAATGTCAGATTTTTTTCCAATATCGTGCAGGCCTACTTTCTACTAAGCAGCTGGTTTAGGATCAAAGATAAGACCACTTCATCAACTGCTTTTATCTTTATAAAAGGACTTTTGAAAGAAACTCTATCAAAATTAAAGCACAATGCTTCTATCTCTATACTATCTTTCCTTTCTATCCACAGAGGAAAACATGCTTCGCATTTGCTGTTTGTTTATTAAATGTCATATTTTCTGCTTTTAAGACGCGTCAGTAGTTTGCCAAGCTTTCTCTTCCAAACTGGAATTTTAACAGCACTTTTCTCATTCCCTACATCAAAATTATCCTTTATTTTAGTCTGCATAAAATGATGTTCATGTCTTTTTTTTGCAAAGAAACTCCCGCACACTGTCTAACTTGCAGAAATGTATTTGATTTATTGATCAATGACATAATCCTCCTTCTCCGACACACCTGTTTCACGTTGTGGATGTGTGTATTTTTCTGTTCCATGTCTCTTTTTATACCAATCTTTTCATGATCACACATTCAAAACAATTGTGAAGTATTTCTTTCTTTTTTTTTACATAAATTCATGTAATCGGATTACTGGAATCACTTTACTCTTAGACTCACAGTGTTTGCAATTCTAATCCTAACCCTGATCAAGGATCCGTGCATTCATATGCATATCCATGTTCAGACCAAGAAGTGCATTTTAAAATTGTTTTGGACAAAAGCATTAAGTGTTGCACCTTTCAAAATGATAGCCCTTAAATTTGGTAAATAACAGTAAGACTTATTTATGCTTTGACACTATTCCATGTTTACTTGTGACGACAACAATCTTAAGTGTTGCATTTCCCCTGATTGCTGATGACATCCATTTAAAACCAAAATGGTGTGACAAGAAAGGATTTTGAGAGCCTTCTTTTACAGGTGCTTAAATTGCTTCTGCCTGTAGCTACTTCCTGGTAATGAGAATAAATTAATTGAAAAATGTAGATGGACCTGAACCGCCAGTGGAGAAATTGATTCCACAGTGGCTGGTATCTCCATGCTCCAAACAGAGATGTAGTAAAAGAAGTTTAGACTGCGGTAACTCTTGGGGAATGACGCCCGCTCCGCCTGCCCCGCCCTCCACGAACTAGAGTTTAGATTCTCTCGGGTCGGGACGATATTTCCCGCCACTGTCCTTGGCCCGGGCCCTTGATCAAGCATTTGTGTGTTTTTAATCATTACTTTATTAGCCTAATTGGGTGGGGAGAAAGCTATGCCTCTCCAGCTTCTCCCGTAGCTCTGGGTATGTGTCCTGCACTGACTTGAGTGTGCGGTAAACTGTACTAAATCGTATCTTCCCTCATCTGTAGCGCTGTCTTCGATAATTGCGCAACCAGGCCCGATTGTTTCAGATATCCCAGGAGTCCTTTAGCAGCAGACATGGTCTCTCCTACAGTATATCCTCTGCGTTGTCAGCTCCTGTGTCGGCATGCAGACCGTGGCGAAGTACAGTATTAATTAGGTGATCGAGACAAGAAAGTCTCTGATATGGTTCCAGGGCTTTGGGCTTATGTTGCTGCCTTGATCTGTTACCCACACCATTTTTTTCTTCTTCTCTCGGATCCATTTGCAATCCATTCCATTCTGAACAAACAACGCAGTTTACATGCTTCGGCCTTGTTGCATTATTCATTAGGACAATTTAAACAATAGATTATCCTACATCAATGTTCTTTTTAAGTACCAAAAATAACATGATTGATTCCACACAACGCTCTTTGGCAAGTACAAATCTCTACTTTCATTAATTTTGGGGTGTCTTAGTCAATTTTATAGCAATTGAAAAACAAATTGAAGTGGTTTTGAAATAGTGTTTAGTAAAAATTGACATGTTCCAGTCTGTGATTATCCATCAACACACATTCCTTCCATTTTAACCTAAATGATTCCTAATTTCTGCTTTTCTAACTCAAACATTAGGCATAATTTCCTATAAATGAGGTTTATTGACCAAAAATTCCAAAAACAACTGTAAAACTAAAGTTAATGAGTAAGTGTTACGTAGTGTTAAAAAAACGTTAAAAAAAGTGACAAACATTGAAAAAAAAGGGACAAAAACGGAAGAAAAAGTTAAACACATTGATAAAAAGCGTCAATAAAAGAGTTGATTTTCAATTTTGACGGCAAGACAACACAAGGGTTAAAAAATTGTTGGGTTTAAATTGGACTTGGGCTCAGAATTACAGTAAATGTGTCGGGCCAGGGTAAAGTCGGGGCTTGATTTTTTTTGGCCCGATCTAAGCTTTACCACGACCCCGCAGTCCGGTCCACTCGACTTCCTGCTATGCCCCAGTGCCTTTAAGTAAAAACTCTTTTCACTGTTTTATCTCACCTTAACAGCTTTTCTTTTTTTAAATATGCCCTTTTTGAATCAGAATGATCAATATGCATTTAGGTCATGCTGTTCTGAATGACTGCTAGATTAATTACCCTTTACTTAGAGGTATTGCTGATGTTTGTGTTTTATGTTTTCATCTAATTGCTTATGCATGAGTCGGACGTGCAGTAAATTGTTTCCATATTTCTTAAGTGCAGATTCTATGGGAAACATTGAACGATAATCTATGCGGTGTTAATCACAATAAGTCTTTTTTTTCTCCGATATTTGTTGCCAGTGTGTAGAGAAGGGCGGCTTCAGATGAGCATGCCGCAATGTCCCACGAGTTACGCCGAATTGGATGTACTCCCATGAACTACTTACCTCCTCACAGTTATTGTCAGTGAACACAGTCAATTTTCACCCCCATCTGCGAAGATTTGTTTGGCCTTAATCTGACTCTGCATTTATAGTCTTGTAAGAGCGAGGATTAATTCTGGCAGGCCACTCACATAAATGCTGCATAATTATTGTCATTCAAATACTTAATGTCTGACTTCTGAAGGGGAACCACTGGCTTAACCACACTGTCGGATCCTCCAGACACTGAGGAAGACATTTATTGAAACAAGAGGGATGGGAGTGATGAGTATTCATACCAGCAGTAGGATAGCATGTTTGTTTTTAATAAAAACACAAATCAATTTGCCTCAACGTAGATGTCAAAAGAATGTATTATACTTTCATAAAAAATACATAGTTTCATGGAGCGGACAGGAAAGACCACATATTTCATAGAGACGAATCTGTCTGATTCAGCTCAGCAGGTGATTGATTGATT
>NC_045749.1:18699601-18702769 GCF_008692095.1 Etheostoma spectabile | reverse complement strand
TTGATTGATTGATTACATTGTACGCTCAGTTTGCAGTCATTAATTGGAGCAGAAGGTCACAATGTCAGGGCAAAAGAAAGCCCTCTGAGTTCACATAACGGAGGAACATCTCATCCAGTCAGACACAGGGCTTACGTTTGATAATCACCAGCTGCTGCACACACATGCATTTGATTTGAAATCAGTTTAAAGGTAACGTTGACCAGCTGGCCTGCATTAGTAATGTCCGCCATAACCTCCGCTCACCGATATCCTGGGAGAAACCCTGCATTGGTGCTTTATTTTATTTACTGTATGAACAGCTGAGAACCGGTTCTGTGGTTTCCTATTCACATTGCAACCTTAATGTATATCTACTGCTGTAGATGTATCTGCTGATACAATTTGAACACCTCGTTTCTTTTTAAGAGAGTTGTAACACTGGCCATTTGCGAGCATTAAACAGGATCCCAAAGTGTTGACATAAAATCATTGGAGGTGTAATCTGTCAAGCAAGAAGATGCCCCTGCAAGTCATATTTTTGTTACTTTAGATATAATTCAGTTGAAGAGTTCGCAGAAAAAGTGGTTTCACAAAAAGATTTTGTGTTTTAAAATCTTCTGATAAGTCTTATGTTAATCCTTGGCGCCAGAACCGTATCCCATGATTTTAATACCATGATATCCTGAATGTGGGTCATGGTTGATAACCTAATGAAGGTAGCATATAATATCCTCTGATGGTGAGCGGAGAACTGTGTAGAGGACTCTGGCAAACGCTGGATGTTAAGTTGAAAAAGGGAAATGAATCTGAGCTTCTAGTTATTATGAACCGAATAGGTGGCGGGGAGGAGGTCGAGCAGAGAGATGTTTTTCATTTTTAACAGACTTCCTCCATAAACTAATCTCACTTTTTAAAAATCCCCGCCCCCCCTCAAAAAAAGAAAACACCCAAGAGAATCAAAATATGTGAGTGGATATGTAGAGTCACAACCAGTTTGGTGTTTAATTGGGTGAAATGAAAAGCGATTACATTACATACACCAGTTTTAATGCCGTTGGTTCCCTCATCCAACACTTTAGAGAATTAGCAGATGGTGAGGAAGTGCTGAAAGCCACTCTGAAGTTGTGTGATTTACTATAGATACGCTTAATGCACTTTTACTCTTGGCAAGAGTCCTTCAGAGCAGAGGTGGGCCCATTATAGATCAGGCCTAACAAGAAGGGAAAGTTTTGACTCCAAAATTTCAGTGAATTTATCACTCCACCCTCACCCATGAGGGTGTTAGCTTTCATGAAACACTTGTGCCAAACTAATTGACGTCGCTGCTCACAAGAAGAACACAAGAAGCTGTTTCCGGAATTTGTAACATAAGTGCTAAAGCAGATGTCAAACTGCACAAACTTTACGAGATACCTGGAAATCTCTTGCTGTAGATTAAAGGGCAACTGTATAAGTGAAACACTCAATATAAAGCATACAGTGTCTCAAAGCTATTTCTGACTCCTTGCTCTGCGCAGAGAAACAAGAGCTCTGAATAAATGTATTCAGCGCTCTCCCTTTCTGCCTGAGCAGCAAACACACACCTCTCTATGCTCTCTTTCTAAGAGCCAGGATGAAAGCAGAGGAAAGGCGCTTTTCATGCTGATTTTTCTCTAACAACTCAGTCATTGAAAACAATACGTGAAAGCATCTAGCCAGAAAAAAAAGAGCAGCCGTCTGTAGGGTGGGGCGTGAGGCTCCTTTCCCTTCAGGCCAGTTGATGCAACAACAAAAAAAGGCCAGATAAAGTGTCAGCGAGATAAACGGTGTCCTGGGGAGACCCAAATACTAAAGCCAACTCATATCTCATGAAGCTTTTTTTTTTTTCTCCAGTGAAATGAGACGGAAATGAGGTTATTTGTGGAGCAGGAAGGATCATGAAAAAAGGAAATGGTTTCTGTATTAACTGCAGGGCACACTAGCCTGGGCTCCCCTTCGGCATCATGTTGAGCATTAGAAACCCAAAAATGTAGGGCAGACCAATTCCACCCTCCCTCCCTTTTTGCATCTTTTGGGCTAAAACGAGGTGTTTGACTCTGATGACTGGCTTCTCCTGCACATTTCCTCCACCTCCCCCCTTAGGAAGCAGGACTACATGCCTACGTGCAAAACTCAGACACAAATAAGCTGAAACAATAGCACCCTTGTCTTGCAAAAACAGCTGAAGCAGAAATTGTATTTGTGAGTAATTCTTCTTGCTGTCACTAATACAGTTTTATCTCATCTTACTCAAAGCAGGTTTCTCCTAACAGGCTATCTTTCAGTCCAACTGGTCCTTCTTCTTTCGTTCCATGTGTCTCTATCTCATGTCCCCTTATCTAGCCGGCACAAAATGCCTCTGGCACGAGACAATGGTGATTGTGATGGGTGGTCGAAATCACTGCATTGGCCCAGCTTCCGTCTCATTTTCAATTCATTTAAATAAGCGCTGGCGCTGCATCGCATCCAAAAAACACGCTGGTTGTGTTTATGGACGCCTCAGAGTACTCAAGCTTTTGGGTGGCGTCCCTCTGCCTCTCACAGGGCTGTGAGTGCTGAATGACCCAAATACATTGTTTTGAGTAGCTGTGGCACATTTTCACTAAAGTGATTCATGCAGCATGAGCAAGTCATTACCCAATTAAATGGTTTACTTATGATTCTCCATTGGTGCAGTGTCCCAGTTCGTATTGTCTTATTTTGATCCCATTCCACTGGCTGGAACAGATTCAGAGTGAAAGTATTCTTTTCAATTTTGCGGTCCTTTGAAAAGGTGCATCAGGTGCAACTTTCATATGTCATAGCACACAGTTGACCTTCATACATCTACATTGGTCTCCAAAGGCTGTTAATTAACATCAGTAACACTGCGGTACTGAATAGCTTCTGATCGAGACCTGCTGATTGTAGATGCGGAGGTTCTCAAATCTCACTCCACCTCTCTGATATATTCCCTCTCTCCCTTCTCCATCGCTAGAATTACACAACCCAAATTTCTGGCTTTCGGAAAACTCACCAACTACTCTGTTTCAGAACCAAATCTCTCTGCCCGTTGGGATTTCAAAGCACTCCCAATCTCCCCGCCCCCCCCCCACATCTTGCATCTTCCAGTGCTTAACCACGGAGGATGGTGCTACAGTATGAGCCAGCGAGCACATTTCATGTCTT
>NC_045749.1:18697579-18699591 GCF_008692095.1 Etheostoma spectabile | reverse complement strand
AAAAAAGCACATGAAAGAAATATTTCTTCAGTATTTCGCAAGGTGATATATCATCTCCATGTGTTTCTGTTGCATTTCTGTCCTAGTTAGCTAGCTTACTTTCTATTGTGAAAATATGACTTCATAGTTAGAGTGTAGCTAGAGTACAGGTTACCCTAATGCACCTTTTAAATGAAATTATGTTCACCATAATTCCTCCCACCTGGGTTCATCTCGGTGAACCCTCTGCTGTATCCATGTCCCAGCAGGGGGTGTGGATGGATTTCAGCTTCAAAGATGATGTACGTCTGCTAAATAAAGACTTTGTTTAAGTCAAACTACATGCAATGCGAAGATGCAAATTTGCTTTGGCACCATGAATAGACGTGTTATTCGTTCCTTCACTCGCATAGAATTCAAGTGATTAGGAAGCAAATTTTCACCGATTTTAATTCTGCATCTGTGGCTGTGCCCTGGCCCTGCTTGGACCAGCAAATACAGTATACTGGTTTATTATATCGCCATCTCCAAACACCATGTGTTTGATTTGCAATGAGTGTGTTGAGGTAGTTAAAGAATATATTATTTAGAGGCACCAAATTGAGAAACACCAAACGCTGCAGTAAAAGAACAGTACTGGTTCTTCATTTTGAGTAAGCTAGTATCATCAGTTCTTGAGGACGCTGACATTCAGCCTGGGACATGCAGCTTTAGCACAAGTCTTGTAGCATGTTTGCAGCCATTAAACCTCTTTTATAGAGCTCTTGTTTCCAACAAATTCTAACACGTAAAATAGGGACGCTTAATCGTGTGCCTTTGGCGTTTGTTATTCATGCTAAAAGTGTGTTCTTTGGTGTTTTTTATTCCGCTAAAAGTCACCTCTGGCGTTAGAACTGTGTTGTTTGACCCATCCACCAACCCAACCTATCACATCTTGCGGCATTTGGTCTTTCATACTACACGCTACCGTTGTTGCTTTTAATACGACGTTACTCTGTTATTCTGTTCCATACATATGCTGAAGGGGGCTTTTTGTGGCGCATCTGACGCTTAGAGCCACTGCCCAAGCATCCTTATTTTACAATTTGCGAGTGAGAACGGGTTGAAACTTCATATGTGCCGTACATGAATGGCTTGACAGGTGTAGCATCAAAACAAGGAGGGCAGGGCTCAGTAAACCGTCAATTGGTTCTGGTAAAGACTGGGTTACACTATTGTTCATTTATAATCCCATTTACGTATCAGGCCTATGATTCATCCAACTAATTTTCCACATGAGCTGCACAATAAACAGCTGATTCTTCTTACAATCCTCCTCTTGCTGTTCCCAGTGAAGAATGGAACTCTATAAAACTTGATAACCTCAATGGTCCACAGATTTCTGGATCTCCAGTCAGAGGTGATTTACAACCTCGCTGACAACCTCGTCATCTACCTCAGCTCATTACTACTGTGCATGGATTTGAGAAAACATACAATGGTAAAGCTACAACGATTCTTAAACAAACCCATCCTCCACACACCGAGTGATTAATGGCCACTGTCAGTCATGGCGCAACATTAGTGCAGCCATTTACCAAGAGCTGCGTCTTGTAATAGCTCTGGAGACAGAATGGCACATACTGCTAACGTGTTGTGCTCCCCGATAAAGTTCCATAGTTATTGTCAAAAACTTACATCAGAAATATATTGTACTTCAGTCAACCAGAGTTGTTTGAATGGCTATTGTAATAGCCTACACAGATTTGAAGACCATACCTGCCACATGATAATACTTTCATAACAATAACAGCATGCAAGATGAAATTTCCCCAGTGGACTCAGCAAAGTTTATCTCATCAGGTTTAACCTCTCAATTCTCAGCAGAGGAGAAAGAAGAAAAACATGTGCAGGCGCGCGCACACACACCCACACACAGCTCTGCCTCATTATGCAAACTAAGGAGTCCTCCTCAGGAAGAAAGGTGAGCCAGGCTGCACGGTTACAGCCATTTAGAAACTACTTTTCCAAATTAGCCTTGTTCCCTGTGAGGA
>NC_045749.1:18684459-18697569 GCF_008692095.1 Etheostoma spectabile | reverse complement strand
ACTTGCCACTGAGAATGCACATGTGGATCGAGAGGCAACCCAGCTCAGTGCTTTAAAAAAAAGAAAGAAGGAAAAAACATGTTCTGCGCTGCTGTTTTCCGTGAAAAATGCATCACAATAGCGTCTTGTTCACACTCGCCCTCAGAACAGACATAATGATGCGAGCTGGTGCTCATTATTTGCTTGCGTGAAGCTGATGTATTGGTTTTAGCTTTGTGATGTCAATTCTTAAAGTTCTTGATCCTTTTTCGTAAAATATATTTTTTTGTATCTACAGTACAGGACTTGTATTGGATTTAATGGTCGTCACCTCAGAGCTCACGCATAAAAAAAATAACATTTGTCCAACAAATCTACGCAGCAGCGAAAAAACAAACAATTGTGCCGTATGGAAAAGGACCTTGCCAAAAAGGCAACGCACATGCAAGTTTATTTTCCATCTTCTCTTTTAGCTATTTTTGTAGACAGTTTAATTAACGCCATGCCTTTCCTTTTTCCACAAGCAACCTCAAGGGAGCATGCTAATATTCTTCATGGGTAAATGGCTTTATCACAGTTGCTCTGTATTCAATTAATCAGAGTGAGGAAACCACAGAGAGGCTCGCACAAACAGAAAATTTATCAATGATTTCAAGTCTAATAAGATTGTAGACAAATCCCCGTCATGCACACATATTTACCTTTATATTAATGATAAGGCAGCATATTTGTCTCTCTTAGCTCCATTCAAAAAAATAATAAATGAGTATACAAAAATTCTGAAAGGAAACCGGTAACATTCATTTTATCAAAACGTTGTCATTAATATTGAATGAGAACCTCTACAGTTTAATTTTCTGTTCCTTACCATCTATTTCAATTTAGTCACTCAACGTCCTTCTGCGTGGGGCTGTAGAGACCAACAAAATGTATTCTAAGTCAGGGTGTAGAGTACACATGTTAACCAAAAGCCTTTTAGGAAAATGTGCTGCTTATTAGCTCATTTAAACACAGCATCCCAGAATGGCACTAACTCCACTGTCACTATTATCTCATTACTTACCGTAAATCAAGGAAATTGCAGCTGGGAGTTTGAAGGCCCTTAATATAAAAGCACCGGCAATGTTTATGATATAAATTCATGTTTTGTTGAAGGTTGTAAAATGACATGTTTACCAAAAAATGTACACTGACGACCTGTTGTCACTCCGAACGCGTAACTACGGACGGTTAGACGGTGGCTGTCAGCGTCTGATGTGATAACAAAAGCACCCTTTGGCGTGTGTGTAGAGCGTACTGGGGAGAGCAGCATCCAGACAGGACAGGACTTTTACCCAAGAGAGTGGGGTCCGTGTCCCGCGTGTGTCCTTAACTGTTCTGTTATTGCCGCGTGTCAGAGAAGCCGCTTTCTTCTTCTTTGACCGGCCTGTTTTTCCCGCATGTCATGGAACGGCTGCCCAACCACGACCTTTCCCTAAACCCAACCATCCCGTTCCCGCGAGTCATGGAGCTGTAAGTCCACAAACAAGCTTTTCCTTAACCTAACAGCGTCAAAAGGGACGCAAATAGTACCAACCAAACACGTCTAAAGGGACGTCAATAGTCCGACCAAGCACGTTTAGGTAAAGCGTGTCATATGACACTAAAGGAGACTTTTATTGTCAATAACGACAACAAAGGCACCTGTGGTAGCTCTGTGGTTTATAAATTTGAAGTGCTGTCAGTAAAGCAAAATGAAACCAATCGGTGCTGCCTACACCGTGTTATCCTCCTGCTAGCGTTAGCACCCAATAGGCTTAAACAGGGCAAGTTTTAAACGTGTTTTTAGCCTGTGCATATGCATAGGTAACTAAGCAACAGCGGGCTCTTGAACTTTTGACCTGCTGCAGTCGGCCGCTCTGCTTCCTGGCTCCACTGTGGTGTCAGCACTCCAAATTTCCAACCAACAGAGCTACGTGTTGAAATCGATCCGAATTCTCCTTTAACAGTTTGTTCTCAAGGGAAAAATTACAAAGCATCAATATAACTATTATTTTTGCCTGGTGACATAATCAGCTTTTCACTTGAGTATGTTTTCACTTGAGAATGCAGGATTATTGTGTCACCATATAGTAAGCTTGGTCATTAATAGGGATGGATACAGCTTAATGCTACTCAACTGTCGGTACAAAATACTATGGCACTGCTCCCGCATGGATATAGCTAAAGTCCCAGCAAGTTACTTTTCTTTTTAATAAAAAATAAAAAATAAAAAACCTCTTTCAGTGAACCAGGCATATGTAATCTAATGCCTAATGTAGTGTCCAACGTAACATTTTCCCCCACTGGCCCAGTTAATTATAGTTTTACTGGCCCCTTGTATATTTTGAAATATTTAAATAATACATAAATAAACATATTACACTAGGGAAGGCTTATATAAAAACAAATCTGAGTTGAGCAGTGATCTTAAGCGCCGTTGCTCGCTGTGTTTTCAGGTACAGAGATGCAAGCACAGCCTTGTTACTTATAACATCGCTTGAACTTTCAGTGTTTTGGCAGATAATTCTTAGTGTTTGCTTCGCTCTATGATGGGTTTGTTTAGTCATACGGTTTTTGAACGCATAAATGTATGTCAAAATGTCTCAATTGATTTTTCGGATTGTGGTGATAATGTAGCGATAATTCTCTTCCTCTCGGTTGCACAGCCCACCCACATGGGAACGTGAACAAGATCAATCAAATGCAAATACTCCATCCAGATCCAGGTCTGCTTTGTAGTCAGGAGTCCTCTGTAAAAGCTGTTGGCAAGCCTTTGTCTCACATTTGACTTGATGTCATGTCAAATATAGCAAAGATAACGCATACAACTATGTTCCTTCCTTGTTACAGACGGTTTAAAATGCCATAGCTACAGGGCTAAAATGACCTGAACCTCTTCTAGCATAGGTGCTTGTTGGGTGATATTCTCTCCCCACCCCCCTCTCCCCCCTTCTCTCTGATCTAATAGCCCCATGGGGAGCAGCTTAGCCCGTCCACTTCATGTTTCCCATTTGGTGGTTATAACCCTGATGGGGATGTTTAAGCACGGGAAGCCTTAACGCCCCCATTTGTTTTCCTGTAGGTAATCGATGGCAGACTCAGGGATACAGCTAATGTGATTTATGTGTCCTATTTCCACTGTTATGCTTCACGTACAAATTGTCTTCGGTGATGTAAATTCCCCAATCTTTTCACAACTTGCTGACACTAAATCCCGGCTGCCAAACCAATGCAATTAATCCATGTTTGTGTCTATTGTCTTTGTCCCCCCCCCCCCCCCCGCCGTTAACAACACCTGCAAATCATGACATGTTGAATGTTAACCTAAAACTTGATTCTTTGCTTAATGCTCATCTCTCTGTACAATGACGACAAACGCAGAGACAAATAAAACATTATATCTACATCCCCTTTCAAAACACAACGACAAGTCTCAAGGTATTTTTTATTGGTTTTGTGTGGATTAGCACAGTGAAGCATGATTCATTTTACTTGGCTCCTAAGTAAATCATCTTCAGTATAAACACAAAGGAAATCAAATCAGCCTATTCATTCAGTGATGCATACCCTTGTAATTATCCCACTACCTGCAGCACGTAGGTGCACATTAATATCCCCAACCTTAGCTTTTCTCTGAGGGAACATCTATGCAGTGAACTTGGATTGTGTTTGGAAACCGCATGATTTGTTTGAAGGTTGCACAAGACAAACCTTCATCAAGTATACATACTGTGTTTGTAATTGACAACCATACTCAACCATCCTCTGATAAAAGCATTGTAGACCTTTGCACAAAAGGGGAAAGAAAGAATTGGCTACTGATTGACGAGCAATCTCAATCAGCCAAAAGAATAAACCGCACTAGAAGTTGAATGCCCACTTGTCTTACTATCGTGGCACGGTGTCATTTGTTTTTTACACCAGCGACAATGTTTAGAAAACACATTTTATGCATTATGTAAGCCGAGTTCATGGTGCAGCTTGCATAGTTGAATTTCTCCCATGATATCTTTTTCTGACAAGATGAGAAAACATGTTTCTCAAGCTGATGCACTTGGTTGTCAAGGGAACATTTCTGAAAATGGTGTGCGTTTTGCTCTCTGAGAAAGCATGCTCAAATATTTGCATAGGAGGCAAATACCACATTTAAAGGCAAAACGATCTAATTGAACATTACACTTTTCAAAACAGAACCCCTTTCTCTAGGACTCTAAAAGCCACAGCGTAACCACTCCAAGGTTCCCTTACTTTGAGTGCTTTGAATTTTTTTTTTGTATACGCTTTATGTTATAGAGAATGTAGCTGGTGTTGTGTGTATGTGTTAGCCCGCCTGGTGCTGAACAGTGATGATGCAGTGCCTCTGTCCAGGAGCCAAGGACAGTCCACTGTGGGAGGCTGAGCCAAGCCTGATGGACAAAGCAGAGAGGGCAGAAGAGGACAGACAAGCCTCCTGGATGCACTTTTGTCAGCTGCAATCTCATAAACCATATTATATAGCCTTGTGTTGGTATAACCGTATAATTACATTACATTACATTAATCAGGACTGAGAACTTTGACACACACTATGTTATAAACCAGAAACCTGCATGGCCAGGTTGGTTCAGCGGTAAAGCAGGCGCACATGTCTTGAGAGGTTTATGCCTCGATGCAGAGGTCCAGGGATAAAATCTGACCTGTGACGATTCCCTGTATGTCTTCCCCCTCTCGCTCTGACCCATTCTCATCTAACTTTCCTTTAAAAATTAAAGGCGGAAAAGCTCAAAAAATAATCTTTAAAGAAAAAGAAACCTGCATGAATAAGCTCCATCTAAAGTAGACAAGACCCTTAAAAAGTATGTAGTAGTGTAATGCAGAGGTCATCATAGTATTGGGCTCCATTGTGTATTACAAAAAGGCATGTAAATGAAGCTATAAATTATAGATTACTGGATAAGATGTGGGAGGAATAACAAAGTGGATGATAGGTGCTGTGTCAAGTTCTCATACTGATTTTTGGAGGGAGTGATACTAATAAAGATCACAAGGCTGTTCCCTTGTGGAACAGACAAGCCATCCACTGATTTACATGTAGAATTCAGGCGCTTAGCCGACGCTGTTAGCCAGAGTGACTTTGAGCGAATGGGTGAGCAGGTAGCAGTTTAGTGTCTGGCTCAAGGACACGTGGCTCGCCGTCTGTCACGGGGATCAAACCTGTGACCCTTCATTACACAATGAGTTTTCTACCCCCCCCCCCCGGGCCACCTTCTCTAACAATCTGTTAAATGGGTCACAGTAACATTTCAGCACGACTTGGTATTAAATTGAACTCTGCCATGTGTTGTTGTTGTTTTTAGCAATGTCAAAGTAGCTTGTGAGATGGCTAGGGTGGCGGCGTTTGAAAAGATGTCTTACAAGTGGTTTGCCATACTCGATGTCCACAGGAAAATGGGGGAGGTACTTGAGATTTCTGGGGGGCTCCTGGGAAGCTCTGTGCTGGGGAGAGACGTGTATGAGGGGCTCATGGGGTTGTCATATATGCATATATTTATATTTTCTATAGTTTATTGTCTGTTTTGATATTTTTTGTCTGGGTGGGTAGTGATATGACGTGGGGGGGGGGGGGGGGGGGGGGGGGGGGCTGGGTGGATATGTTGATGTTGCAAATTGTTCGTTTTGTATGTTGTGGTAAAATAAAACAAATTGAAAAAGTAATGTTGAGGACGTTCTGCAAAGGAGGCTCTAACTCATCATTTCACTTGTCATGGCTCAATTATAGCTAATAAATCCAGAGGAAATAGTCAATAAGAATGCAGCTTGGTGAAATGCAAACAGCTTTTGCTTGGCTGATTTTTTTTTCCACACAAAGGCATCCGTGTGCTTTTCTGACAAAGGCCTGCTAGAAGTCATGACAGCCATGATGGGCGGCTGTCAGCTGATCCACAGCTGGTAAATCTGCAACCCTATCCATTCATGAAAGCCACGCATGATTGATTGCAATTATGTTTAGTTGTCATTACACAGTTGGATGAAAAGTGCAGCCACAGTGCATAGAAAACCAATACTTTTGACTTCTCAATGACTGCAGTTCATGAAGTGAGCAGTAAATGGCTTCATACTGTACAAATGGAAGCAGTTTGTTCCCTCTGAGGAAGGATTACCACTAATTGGCCCAGCTGGATAAACAGAGCTAGTGGGGTTAGCGTACTGCATGGCAGAGAAAATACCCCATCCTTACCCCAACTTTATACATTTTTGCATTAGTATTACATCTCAGAGGATAAAAATGTTCCTTTGACATTTAGACCCACCCTGCACATCTTCTCCTTTTTTTTCTCTCTTCTCATCATGTCACTCGGCCCTTCATATCATCCCGTTTTCTCTTTTGGTCTCATCTCAAGCTCCTGAATCCCTGCTTTGTCAGTCGATCAATAGAAAGGCTCCCGCACCCCCCCCCACCCACACACACACACACACACACACACACACACACACACACACACACACACACACACACACACTTCCAGACTGCAGACACAGCTTGCTGGGAAGCTTTCTTTTTCCTTCCTACACTGGAGAGAATCTCCCCCCCCCCCCCTTTTTTTGTCTCCCCTTTCTCTTTGGATCACTTTTCATCTCTGCACCTTAAACCCAATAATGGTGCTTCAATGGGCTTTATCAAGAAGAAGGAAACCAGGGCTCTTTCTGGGAGCCAAAAGAGAAACAGCCCGAGAAAATAGGATATCAGCGCAAGACAAAATGTAAAAAAGAAGAGAGGGAAAAAAAACAAGGTGAGAGAGAAGTTGTGCATTCAGCTAAGCTGCAAAAGGCAGCTTCCCTCCCCCCTTCTCTCCCCGCCTATCTCCACCCCCTGGAAAAGTGTTCTGTCCCTCTCCCTCTACCTCTTTTCTCTCTCCCTCGCTCTGCAGCTGTGGTCTGCTGAGCGTTACCTCCACACAGCAAGTGCCTTTACTTGAGCAGGAGAGGGAGTAGGAAGAGGAGGGTAGCTGCCAGAGAGCTCATCCCAGGAGTGTTTCTGAGCGAACCAAAGGAGCATCTCTCTGACTTCGCAGGGAGGGCTGAGAAGTGCACAGAGGGAGACGGCGTTGGGAGTAGCACAGTGCTGGTGGTGTTGGCAGAACATGCTGAGTGGAGACAAGGGAATCCACTGGCGCTGTTGATCCTGGTGTCCCTGGCAAAAGCTGCTCGAGCAGGAGACTGAAAAAAGGCGCAGCAGCCAGGATCTCGCCAGGGGGGCAGCATTTTACAGCGACAACGAAGCGTGGAGACAGCTGAAAACTACACACACACACGCTGGAGAACACACATGCATACAGCTGAGTGGGAAAAGACAGTCGGACACACACTGCAGTTTAAAGATTCACCACAACCCTTCTCCTACTGAAGCACACACACTTACAAATTGGTACATTTTCTCATCCATGGATGCTGGATGATGGAGATAAAAACTTCTGGAGAGGAAATTCTCTTTTAAGAAGGACAGAGATTTTCCCACCGAGAATAACTTTCTCTTTTGCAAGGGGAGTTTTAAACCGTCTATGTAAGCACAAAACAAAATAACCTCTATTCTTAGTTGCAGAAATTGAGAGCGGTCTTTGTGACCGCTGAGATTCCTCCTCCTGATTCAGTCTGAGCAGTAAGTGGATTATGACAGCAACATCTTGGGATTTCTCTTTTGCTTGAGAAAAAAAGAAAGAAAGAAGAGAAGAATATATCCATGATTGGTGGATTTACGTCTGTAACAGAAGGAGAGCATCCCGTGCGTTTTCGCCTCTCTTCTCCTGTGGATTACAGATGGGCTTTGTGATCTCTCAGTGTCGTCCTCATGGATGATCGCCTGCTGCCAGTCATTAGGATAAAGTACAAAGAGGGAGACAAGTGAGTATTCAGCTGGATTTTTACCTCTCAAGGCTTAAGCTTGTATGAAAACAAGGGTGTCGGAAGTAAATCTGGAATGAGGACCACATTGCAGCAGCTTTTTTTTCTCTTTTAATACCAGAACATGTAACTCAGTGATCAAACTGCTGTGTTGTGTTTGGTAAATGATTATCAGGGTGTTAAGGGTGAACACACATCCTGAGCTTTGATTCATTCCTACAATAGTGAATCTGTATGTTTACAGACCATTTGTCGATGAACATAATTTACTAAATGAGGGGTACTGTCTACCCGACAGGTGGCTTGGGCACAGGCGGAGATTGATTGAAGTGATCTGTGTGAATCCCATTAATGCATACTGGACTTTGGCCAAGGCAGAAGCAATGGAGGGGAACACCGCTGTCTAGCAGCACTATCTGATCTGCACCCTCACTGGACAAACTAAGCACCGTCTGCACTCTCTCTTCAACAACACTCCTCCTCCTCCTCCTTCTCCTCTCAACCAGGCAAAGATGGTACCTCCACCTCCCACCAACAAGCCCCACGTGTGCCTGTCTACCATCCTGATCATGAGCAGCATGGCACTGATTGATGCCTACCTAGTGGAGCAGAACCACGGGCCACGCAAGATTGGCATCTGCATCATGGTGATGGTGGGAGACATCTGCTTCCTAATCGTCCTGCGTTACGTGGCGGTGTGGGTGGGTGCTGAGGTACGCACGGCTAAGCGAGGCTACGCCATGATCCTCTGGTTCCTTTACATCTTTGTGCTGGAGATCAAAGTCTACTTTGTGTATCAAAACTACAAGGCGGACAGGAAGAGCTTGGACGCTCTTGCGAGGAAAGCGTTGACGTTGCTGCTGTCTGTTTGCATACCAGTGCTGTTTGTGGTGCTGGTTGCTATCGATCATATGGAGTACGTTCGCGCCTTCAAGAAGCGCGAGGAGATCCGCAATCGTCTCTTCTGGGTGGTGGTGGACTTGCTGGACATACTGGACATCCAAGCCAACCTGTGGGAGCCTCAAAAGAAGGGGCTTCCTTTGTGGGCAGAGGGCCTGATGTTCTTCTACTGCTACATCCTGCTGCTCGTGCTGCCCTGCGTTTCCTTGAGCGAAATCAGCATGCAGGGCATCAACATCGTGCCCCACAAAATGCTGCTGTACCCCATCCTCAGCCTAGTGACCATCAACATCATTACCCTCTTCATCCGCGGGGGGAACATGATTCTGTACAGGGACGCCAGGGTATCCGGGATCCTGATAGGAAAGAACATCCTGGCCATCATCCTAAAGACCTGCAGCTTTGTGCAGTACAGGAGACAGTTACAGAACGCTTCCCCTGCCTTTGGGGTGGAGCTGCAGAAAAACTCCGTGGCCCATGCTCGCCCTGCCCCCAACCCTCCTCAAGTGGTCATGCAAGACCAGACACCCCTCCCCGAGGTAACCACGTGCGAACACACATGACAGAATGTTGAGGGGTATCCTGGAGATGTCAATGTGAATAGCCTCAGGATTCTGGCAGGGCACAACAATTCACGCCCTTTAGGGCACGTGAACCCTCATGTGAACACTTATGTGAACATACAGGAGATCATGTTCTCCACGGATGCTTATGGCACACAGGACACTGCAGACGCTTAGCGAGGATACAAAGCAGTGCTGTATCCAAAGCTGGTCGTGGTGCAAAATACACCATCACTTGGGACTTTGTTAAAGCATTTCCTTCAATGAATTCTGTGTATTTTTTCTAACTGTACAAAAGATTTAAAAAAAGGCAACTACTGCAAGATTAGAGGATATATTTTTGAATTGTATGTGTTGCATTCTAATCTTAAACTTAAGGGTCTGTGTGCTGTGGTGAAAATTTCTGTTGCTCGAATGTTCTTAGTAGTCGAGGACTTGGACATGTCAAAGTCAGGAGGAGTAAAGTTAATGAAAATAGCAGTTAAAGCTTTCTTTTGAAAGAAGTGTGTTTTTTTATATGTGATTCTTTGATAAAGTATTGTGTACAAGATAAAGGCTCTCGTGCTCTTTCACTGGCTCTAAAAGAGTTTTCTTCATGGAATCATTTGAAAGTTAATGAGTGTATTTTTCTTTCTAATTAAAATTCAGCAAATGTCCTTTAATTAACCTGGTTTGCAAAGGAAAATAGACAATGATTTTTTCTCTCACTCCGGTTCAATCTACAATTAGAGACTACTTAATTGCTAAAGTGGTGCCTTTGCAATGTCATCATCATCGAGTGTGATCGTTTTATTCTATGCTCCTTATTTTGATCAAAGGTGGGCCATTTTAAAGAAATACTCGGTGCAGTTATGGACAGTTTGATCACTGCAAAGGGTGACTATGGTGACGCAGCCACAGGACAGAATACACATCCAAAGGGCAACACTGCAGATAGATAAAAGATTCCTGAACAGTGGAAACCTATCCTCCTCAGAGGCTTAGTGATCTGTGCTTAGTGGCAAAGGCAGATCTTTGTAAGCACTGTCATTTTGTTCTTCCCACAGAAGGACCAAATGGATAATTTAGTCCAGTGATGTGATTCCAAACAACAGCCGAAAACACATCACACCGTCTAATATGACAAATCATTCTGTCTTGAGCAATCTTTTTTTCTCTCCATCACCACCATTTGAGTCAGAGCTTTTACTTTTCAGTAATAGAGACATTTTTGTAATTTTTCTGAATAAAAAAAACTAAGAACGATCGTCGAAAGGAGAAGAAACGCAAAATGAATGCCAGATATGCCAATACAAACTGAACAAGGAGCATGGTAGTGTGACGCAGTTCCAAAAAAAGGCAAACAATTATACTGGCACAGGTGCCATAGTAAAAAGAAAACATTTTTACAATAGGCTCCATCTCTTGTACCCAGGTTACTTTCGTTTGCATAATCTCTCTCTCACCAGTGACTGCCTGCATAATTTAAAGCAGACTGTTTGTTAAAACCCTGAGAGTGCAGAAGCTGGTCCAACATTTTCATCCACGCGTGGCACAGCTACAGGAAGGTGGCCACTTTCTGTGCCCCAAACAAGGCTATCAAATCAGGACGGCTGTAGCCAGCATTATTTGTCTGTGTTGATGTCTCATAAAGTTATATCAGCAATGTAGACACTATAATGTACTATTGGATTGTTTCTACAGAAGTGTAGCAATGAAAGGAAAACAGTCATCCTTTGGTTTATAAAGACTGTGCTGAAGTTAGCTTGATGAACAATGAGGAAATGTTTCTACTGAATGGGCTGCATTGCAGCTTTGATTGTGCAGATGAAAATGTAAGAACTGCAATAAAAGCAAAGTCATTTTATTGTGCTCTACCATCGATCTAAAAGGTTTACATAATTTGCACACAATGCTGTTAGTCCTCTTAAAAAAGATTGTCTTCAATTCAATGACTTTAGTTATGATCCTCATTCAATCTTGAGCCTGCATGTGTCTTTGTGCTAAAAGCAGAAAATGTGGAGAAACAACATATTCAACAATTGCCCTTTGCAACACAACCTCATGAATAAACAAAAAAAGGGATGATTTCCAATGACTCCAAAAACATCAAATACGGTATAAGCGCTCTATTCAAAGGTGCTCCAAGCAATGTCACGCGTGTTTTAGGCGCGGCCTCTGTAGACAGCCCAGGGTCTACAAACGGCAACAAAAAGAAACTGCCCACCTCTACCACGAAGCATACACAAACAGTGTTCCAGCCAATAACCGACAATAAGGATTTGGGGGTGGGGGGTTAGTGCGCCGCAGGACAGAAGGGAGTGGACGGGATGAGGAGGAGGAGGGAGGGGCAAGTTAGTCTTGTTTTGTGTGAAAATACTTTGAACGTCAACAAGAAGTAACGTCACCCAACATTTCTTAGACGGGATACAGCCACACGGACCCAATTTGTAACACTTTACCATAACAACTGACCATAACATGTGACCTCATTGGCAGTTTTTATCATGTGACAGATTAAGGTGAAACTTTTAAACACGTAGTGAACATTGTTAAATGGAACTAGTTGTTTAGGCAACATAAATACTTAGGGCCACTAAAACATCAGGGTTAGGATTTAGAGGGTTAGCCATAACCCTAGGGTCACAGAAGTCATTGAATCACGGACAAAAATCCGAAAAACTCTGTTCATTTAAAAAAGCAACAGGTGACTTTTGGTTTCACATGGAACCCCAACCTGGGTGTCCTGAGTGTAAGTCCTGTCTTAGTTTGACCCATGCCCCACCCCAACTCTTCCCCCTTAGCACAATTTGGCACTCTCATACTTCGTCGCCTCACTTCTTTGTTTTCTCTTGCGATAATTACGGCCACAAGAGGAAGTTGCTTAACAAAAATTTTAAATATGAGTCATTCTATCGACCTATAGGGTTGTTTTTTGGGTAAGGACGGGTTCGCCATTCAACAAGTATAACTTTTAGATAATATAATAATAATAAATGGAATTTATATAGCGCTTTTCGCAGAATCAAAGTTGCTTTACAGGGGAGGTAGAAAAAACAAAAACAAAACAGGCGTAGTGCTACGGATAGGCAGAGGTGAAAAGATGGGTCTTGAGGCGGGACCGGAAAATGATGAGGGACTCAGAGGTGCGTATCTCTAGGGGGAGGGAGATCCAGAGCCTGGGAGCTACCCTGGAGAAGACTCTTCCCTAAAACTGAAGAGGTTGGACTTGTGGGTGCAGGGGAGACTGGCTGAGGTGGATCTGAGAGACCATGAGGGTTGGTAGGGGGAGAAGAGGTCAGTGCAGTATGAGGGTACCAGATGGCTTTGTGTTCTGGACCAGTTGGAGTTGGTTTTTATTTGGTAGAGCTAATGCCAAGGTGAGAGGAGGAGATGAAAGCGTGAATGAGAGGTTCTGATTATGGCAATGTAATGAGGTAAAAGATGGAGGTTTTTAATGACATGACACATGTGGGGCTCAAGTGAAAGGGTAGAATCGAAGATCACGCCAAGGTTGCGGGCCCGGGGAGATGGGAAGACAATGGTGCCGTCGATGGTGAAAGTGGGTTAATTGATTTTGCTGAGTGTGGATTTGGAGTCTATGAGGAGGAATTCTGTTTGCTGTTGAGTTTGAGGAAGTTGTGTTGCATTCAGGTTTTAATAACAAGCTGACAGGAGTTGATGTGAGAGAGGGGAGGATTGTGGGAGAATTAGGCTCTGAGGTAGATCTGGGTGTCAGTGGACAGTGGAATTCCAGGTTGTTGTGACAGAATATCTGACCGGGGGGGGG
>NC_045749.1:18656729-18684449 GCF_008692095.1 Etheostoma spectabile | reverse complement strand
TAGATGATAAAGAGGAGTGGGCCGAGTACAGAGCCTTGGGGAATGCCTTGAGTGACTGTGGGTGTGGCAGAAGTGTGGTTATGGAGAGAGATGAAGTGGGATCTGTTGTAGAGGTATGAGCGGAGCCAGCTGAGTGCAATACCTTTGATACTGAGGTCTGAGGGGGTGACAGTGGCAGTTTTGAAGGCAGAGGGGACAGTTCCAAGGGACAGTGAGGAGTTGAAGAGGTTAGGGAGGTAGGGACATAGGACAGGGAGGCAAACTTCAGGAGGGGAGTAGTAAGGGGGTCAAGGGAGCAGGTGGTGGGTTTGGAAGAGCTGATGAGTTTGGCGGTTTAAGAGGGCTGACCAGGTCAAACTGGGAGAGGAGGCAATATGGAGGAGGGGTCAGGAGGTCAGGAGAGAAGGGGAGAAGAGGGGCTGTGGTAGGTGTTAGAGTAGATACTGAGATGTCAGACACAGGGGATAGGGATTGGTAAATTATGTTGATTTTGTCAGCGAAAAAGTGGAGGAATGAGTTGCAGAGATCCAGAGTAGAGGTAGGTTGAGGAGGCTGTTCACAGTGGAGAAGAGGGTTCTGGGTTTTTGGCAGGGGTCGGTGAGGATTGTGGAAAGGTCGGCAGATTTGGCAGCAGTGAGGGCGTCTTTATAGGCAGTGTGGTGTAGTTTATAGGCTTCATGGTGGGCTGTGAGAGGTGATTTCTTTGTCAGACGTTCAAGTTGGCGGCCAGTTTGTTTCATTTTCTGGAGTGCAGGTGTGAACCAGGGTGAAGAGGTGTTAAAAGTGACATTTTTTGAAGGGGGGCAGATTTTTGAGGGAGGCAGACAAGGTGGAGTTGAGGTGGTTTGTGAATAATAAGGAGTATAGAAATACATCTATCCCAGCATGCAATGTCCAAAGCAGTCCATTGCAGAGCTCACAAACAGACCAGCACACTCTGTTTCACTGTATCCCAGCCTGTCAGACCTGCATGTATTGTGACTACAACAAGAATGAATAACAATAATAGGAATACAGGTGCTCCATTATGCCAACTCTCATGTGCAGTTTTAAATCGCGCATGTGTAACACAGGTACTTTACAAAAGTACACAGTTAAAACAGACGTGAGCAAAACAGCACGTTTGTATTCAAAGTTATGCGCTTCCTGGATGCTGGGTTGGGTTGATTGCTAGGAGTGCAACCTGATGACGCACAGTCACACACACAAAAACATACAGCACAACAATCAGTGCACAGTACCTATTACTTTATTACTATATCTGACATAATATTTAAAATGGCATCACTTAATCGTTTGTTATATCTAGATCTGCTTTTATTGTCAAAAAGCACTTATTAGCACACAGCTTGTGTTCTCATGTCTCTACATGTCTGTACACAGCTTTAAGAAAAAAATGACGATCCACTCTTCTGGAAGCCACAAGTGTGCCTTTAGGCAGTCACCCAACCCAATCTACCCACACCCTCCCCCCCCATCTCACATCACCCTTCTTCCTACACTGCCAGATCCTTAATGAATGTTGCATTCATCCAGATGACCATGTTTTTTTTTTGTTTTTTTTACTCTCGAATGTTAATAAACTGGGGAGGCTGTCGGATGCACCTCCACACTTACCACATTAACACTGACAAAGCGGCCTGTGCCAAGGAAGCAAGACAAACGGCTGCAGTAAATTCACAGCTCGACCTTCGGCAGTCATGAGTAGCAACAGAGCCGGGGGAACAAATGTATTTTTTTCATGGAAGGCATGTTAGAGCACGAGGAGAACAAACCAGTACAGAAAATGAATGCTCATCAACTATTGATTCTCTTGTCTGGAGGGTAACTGATAGATTTACAAAGACCACTCTCTAAAAACAAATAATGATGAGGGCTGTTTTTGGATGAAGCAGAGGAAAACGTGCAATGCTGCTGCTCTGAGTAGATTTAATGCTCCTCTGTTATGCTGTAACTTAAAGCCCTGTGTGCATCTTTCAAACAGCGGAGCGGCCAGTTCACATGATAATGACTGCTTTAATCTGTGGATGCTGTGCACATGAGCAAAGCACAGAAAGTTACTCTACAGAGTTTGAGACTCATCCAATTCCTACTAAACATGTACATATAGATTTTCCAAGGGCTTGCACATAAACTCTGGGCAACATTTAACATCCTTGAACTATTTTGCAGAGCAGTCGCAATTATCTATCCCTCAGTCAAAACACTTGTGTAATGTACTGTATCTTTTTTTGTTTTAAGTGCACTCAATCACCAAATTACAGCCATACTAATTACAAAACTGTTTAAATAAAAGCCAGGGCCTTTATTTACCTGAACTGCAGAAAGTACCAGGCTTTTATTAGAGGCTGGCTTTTAGTTCTAATTTCCATCTGTTTGATAAGTATAACTGTTTTAAATAAACTGTTTTTAATCAAAAGCCATAGCGTTCCAGTGGACAGAGATCATCAATTTTTTATGAAACGTTTGCAAAAATATCACCATACAACAACAGCCAGAAGGGCGACAGAGCAGTTTCTGCACTGAAATGTCACTGACAATACTAGCACATTCTTCGACAGAAGTTATTTCATGTTTGAATCCATTTTCTGTGCCACAACGTTTTCGGTATTTATGACATTTGTAGTTCTTATAGATGCTTCTTATTTTTAAGATGCTGGAAGATGTTTGAAAATATTCTCTTTCTGTGGAGAGTTGATTATGTCCACAAAGCTGGCATTTAAACATGGATACAGCTTTGGTGACAATCCGTTGGGCAGGGTGATTTCTAGGCAAATGGCTCAGTAAAGCGTTCTAGGTCGGTGCATGGATATGCACGACCCCGCCCATAATGCCTATGATGCAGTTTGTAGTGCTTGAGGAGTTCAGATCTTTTTGTAACCGCCCTCCCGCAGTCTTTGCATTCCCAAATGCAATGTAACACTGGAAAAACAAAGAGATGGGCTTTTCTAGGTATATCTTGGTAATTCAAAATCATTTTGGCCAACCGTTTAAACACACAAAGAACCATGTGATATATTTTTCTACCTGGGAGTAGCACCCGTGTAAACCCTAGTTACAGAAAACTGCATAGTTACTATTTTGTAGGTTTAAACAGTCATGTTAGCCACATCATCTGAGCCTCACCTTGACTGAAACTGTTGAAAATGCTTTCCATGAAGTTTGCATTACCAATTATTTGGTTTGAATTGAATTCACTGTCCTGTACATACAGGCATAGCAGTGTCAATAACACTGTTGGAGTTTAATAAATGAATGAAACTCACTTTAAATTGTCAAATGAGTGTTGCTTTGTCCAGGCCTGAAGTTGAAACCATTCGTCCGGGAAAACACAAAAAGAAAATTATAAGTCCATCACTATTAAGTGTAGGGGGGGGGCTTTCTATTCATGGTTGAACTTGAGTCGTGTAAGTTAATCAATATCATCGCACTAGGTACGTAAAAAAAAAAAAAAGAGTCTGCTGTGCTGGTCGACACAGAACTACACAGCCGCACATCAGCACATTACCACTGCAACACTTACATTAGCTGTTGAAAGCTTAGCTCAACGAAAACAGCCCAAAGTGTTATGGCTGCAGCGTTTGCAAGCAGCGAACATGTATTACTGTTGCCCCTATGCTTTCCAGCGCAAATACCAAGGCCGGCGTGATAGCGAGCCCGGGCGGCACAAGCTGCTTTCAGTGAATGAGGCACAATAGCGAGAGCGACATGAAAATACACTCCTCAGCATTGCAGTCCACTTATTTTAATATTATATTGAAAGCCAGTATAATTATGGCCACAGGGGTCAGCAAACGTTTGAACCAATGCTTCATGTAGGGCTGAACATTAAGGTCTAACACATGTTTCACTAAATCAGCAAAATGTAAAGCAAATATAGAAATGCTTAACATTAACGTTACTAATTAGGATAGTAGATTTGGCTGAGTGAGTTTATGAAAAGTCAAATAACACTATTTGACTAATTCAGGTGAGTCATTTCAAATTGTTGTTATTTTGTCTTGCATTACACTTGCCGTTTTACCACAGAGTCACCGATAGTCCCACGAAAATGGCGGTTAACACCTGGAAGAAGATATGGGAAAGCCGGCGTGTTGATGTGAGATGCGACAAAATCCTCCACCACTCAAAAAAAAGAAAAGAAGCTCAACTCACCTACTTCTTTCCTTTATAATAGCAAGTTCAAGAGACCAGTGAGTAAATCCAAGTTGACATAATCCACAAAAGTAGACTACCACCACTAGAGCACAAAACTGGATGCAAATCACTTAAAACATTACATTACATACTACTGCTGCAATACCCTTTTTACAGTGAGAGGAGACCTGAGTGCAGGGTAGAGGCACCCCTGGAAAGATTTCACTATATTGCTCATGCACAGATCAGCAAGGATTAACAACCACACCTATGAAATGGGAACTCAACGGATGATCAAGTCTGTGACTCGCAGCTAGAGTCTGATCTTTCTAATAATCAGGTCACTCTGTTGGAACGCCAGCAACTTTCAGTCGACCCAACAGGGAACCCAAATGTCGGAGATGAGAGTGGGTCGCTCAGAGTGCTGTGTAGAGTTGAATTTAAATGTGAATTATGGAAAGGAGTTTCAGTATTATTATTTTTTTTTTTTAGATGTAGTCATTTGTTGTTAACCTATAAAAGATACGGATGGTTTATGTACAATTCTCTCTGTTGCTTACAGGGCTTTTTCTCACACCCATCTACATGGAAAGGTATTAGTCAAGTCCCTAAAGACCTAAAAGAACATTTTCCCTGTGTCACATGGTGAAAGGAAACAGTGATCACTGTCAGTGACTGTGCTTTCATTTATAATTTAAAGCATTTGTTATTCACAAGGACTTAAAAGGGAATATAGCCTACAATGTAAAAAGACTCGAAAGAAAAGACAATAAACATGACGAGGTCAACTGATTTTATGTTTACCATGGTTCTGTGTCAAAAGCTACAGAATTAAACATTTCACCTTGTTGTCAGTTCCACCCACTGCAGTTAGTCAAGTCCTCTCCCCAACACCTGTCATTCATTTTGATGAGCGGTCTACCTTGAAACAGCATTTAACCCAAGGCTGAGGAAACTGCCATCAAAAAAGTCACCACAGGCATTAATGAAAAAGATGGTGAGTGCAGACCAATTTTACAAGAAACATTGATGATTTCTTACCTCTGTCCACAGTTGTTGCTCTGACCTCCCCATGCTACATGCCCACAAACCAGCCCACGGCAAATTGATTTCAGCCCAATATGGCCTGGATTTCAGTGATTCAGGCAAACAGAGGATTTATGAAGCCTAGCTGAGCTCGTACTTTGGTGGTTAGCTTGTGAGATATGCCATCTAGTAGAGTTTTAATAGTGGGTATTTGTTTTATTATGTTGTTGTAGCTCCTACTTGAATTGAACGACGCCGGCGAGTTAGTTTAGCCAGCCAACTCGAGCTGCACTGCGTACACACACGACATGCTCACTCCCTGAATCATTTACCAAACACCACCCCCTTAATTTGGCGGTCTTTTTAAGTTACGCAATTTTCCATCTCTGCCTTGTCAATGCTGCTGCTGCCCTGCACCTGTATCGCTGCCCGCTGTCAGCCCCACCACCATCCCAGCATCCACCTGCAGGCTCCGTCCAGGGGGAAACTATTTTATCATCACTCCCAAATATCTGATGTAAACCCATACTGCGGGGAGGGAGGGAGGGATAAGGTCGGACTCTGCCAAACAATGTTCTGTTGTTATAATAAACATTTCAAACTTGAGTTGTCTGACTGAATTACATTTGTAATACTCCATCCATCCATCCATCCATCCATCCATCCATCCATCCATCCATGTCCATTTATCCGGTATCGGGTTGCGGGGGGAGAAGCTCCAGCAGGGGACCCCAAACTTTCCTTTCCCGAGCTCCATCAACCAGTTCCGACTGGGAGTTCCAGAGGCGTTCCCAGGCCAGGTTGGAGATATAATCCCTCCACCTAGTCCTGGGTCTTCCCCGGGGCCTCCTCCCTGCTGGACGTGCTTGGAACAACTCCCTAGGGAGGCCCCCAGCAGGCATCCTTACCAGATGCCCGGACCAACTCAACTGGCTTCTTTCAACACAAAAGGACAAGCGGCTTTGCTCCGAGCTCCGCACCAATGACTGAGCTTCTCACCCTATCGCTCAGGGAGACGCCAGCCACCCTCCTGAGGAAACCCATTTTGGCCGCTTGTACCCTGGATCTCGTTCTTTCGGTCATGACCCAGCCTTCATGACCATAGGTGAGGGTAGGAACAAAAACTGACCGGTAGATTGAGAGCTTTGCCTTCTGGCTCAACTCTCTTTTCGTCACAACGGTGCGATATGTTGAATTTTATACCGCACCCGCTGCTCCGATTCTCCAACCAATCTCCCGCTCCATTGTCCCCTCACTCGCGAACAGGACCCCAAGGTATTTGAACTCCTTCACTTTGGGTAAGGACTCACTCCCTACCTGGAGAAGGATCTTCATCGGTTTCCTGCTGAGAACCATGGCCTCAGATTTAGTGGTGCTGATCCTCATCCCAGCTGCTTCACACTTGGCTGTGAACCGATCCAGTGAGCGATGAAGGTCACAGGCCAATGATGCCATCAGGACCACATCATCTGCAAAAAGCAGCAATGAGATCCCCAGCCCACCGAACTGCAACCCAACGACCAAGCCTCAATATCCTATCCATAAATACTACAAACAGGATTGGTGACAAAGCGCACCCCTGGCAGAGGCCAACCCTCACCTGGAACGAGTCAGACTTACTGCCGAGAACCCGGACACAGCTCTCGCTTTGGTCAAACAGAGATTGGATAGTCCTGAGAATTGACCCCCTGACCCCATATTCCCACAGCACCTCCCGCAGTATCTCCCGGGGGACCCAGTCATACGCCTTCTCCAGATCTACAAAGCACATGTAGACCGGTTGGGAATACTCCCAGGCCCCCTCCAGGATCCTTGCGAGAGTGAAGATCTGATCCCTTGTTCCACGACCAAGACAGAATCCGCATTGTTCCTCGCCAATCCGAGGTTGTAATTATTTTTAATATTGTTTTTGTATTGACAAGAACCAGTGTTGAGTGACTGCTATTTTTCATTTTAATGAGGCATTATAATTTTTCCACGGCATGCCGCTGGCATGAGAGTGGCTACAGCCAGACAATTATGACTAACCATTCATTGTTGGTTGGGGTGCGCTTCTCAGCTGGGTCCTGAAAGATTAAACGGAGCCTCACTAAGAGGGTGGGATATCACTTATAATGAATACTGGAGCATCATGGGTAAAATAACTCATACCGTGTTGTGCAATAGTTATCATTTGGTATAATTGAGCATCAGGCCATGTCAATCACTCGTGGATCTTATCTGTGCGTCAGCATGCCTTGAAGAGGGTAGAACTGCTAAACATTAAAAGCTGTAGCATGCGTTCAGTCACAAATACTTTTGCATGCTTAGGCCTGTACTGTAGTTTTATTTTTCATGTATCTGCATTTAATCCTCTCATTATTCATTGCTGTCCTGTCTGGGGCTGTCAATCATGTTATAAACCGTTCTCATCAGCTGATCTCATCTATCCAATAGCTCTGTGACACACCTGCATTTTAGCCTATCATGCTGCAGCTGCCTCTGTTTAATTACGAATGTCTCTTTTCCTTCAGTACATTCATGCTGCCGTTAGGCGGGTGCTATGTTTGCGGCTGTTACACAATTTAAAGGTGTTCTCTTTGTTGCTGTCAGCTGTTTTTTTTAGTGCAAATCTTCGCAAATGGCAAAGCGTCCCTCCACCTCCCTATCACCGTCAGTCTTCAAAAAACTTAATTACTTACTTCCAAAGACTTAATTATCTTATATCATCTGTTATGATAACAATTATCTTTAATTCCTTCATTTGTCTGTCCTGATTAAAATTCAATAGAGAAGGATGAGAATTAAAATACAATAATATCCCTTAGGACTTCATTTTTGGTTTGAAATTGTGTTTGCTGAAACATCTACACCCATATGATCTGTAGACTGAGCTGCTGTCCATGCATGAATATTACAATTGGCATAATTATTCCTTTGAGACCAGAAGAAAACCTAATTACACACGGAATGAATTTCCATTTAATAAACATGCTGTCATTTAAAAGACCCCACAGATATTTAGCTGACAGATGTTTGTCATCCCTAATGCTTGGTGTGCATTAGAATTTTACTGACGTAAATCTTTGGTCTCGGACAAAAAAACCTGACTTTTTTAACCCTTGTGTTGTCTTCCTGTCAAAATTGAAAATCAATACTTCTGTTGACGCTTTATATCAATGTTTTTCAACTTTTTTTGTTTTTGTCCCTTTTTTTAAAGACTTTTGACACTTTTTTGAATGTTTGTCAGTTTTTTTTACATTTAACGCTACGTAACACTAACTTATTAAATTTAGTTTGACGGTTGTTTTTGGAATTTATGGTCAATAAACCTCATTTATAGGAAACTATACCTAATGTTTGAGTTACAAAAGCAGTAATTAGGAATTGTTTAGACTAAAATTAAGAATGGATGTTGATGGATAATTTTAGACAGGAACATGTCAACTTTTACTCAATACTATTTCAAATGCTATAAAATTGAATAAGACACCCCAAAATTAATGAAAGTAGAGATTTGTACTTGCCAAAGAGCATTGTGTGGAATCAATCGTGTTATTTTGGGGAATTAAAAAGAATACTGATATAGGAAAACGGGTCAATTTGACCCGAGGACAACATGAGGGTTGAAAGCAATATGATGGTACAGTAAATGGCCCAAATATAAATAGATAAGAAAGAGAGCGCAACATATGATTCTTAACCTTGTGTTCTACATTTTCACAGAAGACATTTTGACATATCACAGCAGGAAAAGCCCAGGTGTGAATACTATACAGTAATGAATGATTGCTGAGTTCCATTCAGCTGCTTCAGTTTCAGTGTCCTGGTATTGTGCAAGTGTACTGGGACGCTTATATAGAACAAGGCATGGTAAGCCACTGTAAATAATAGAAAATAAGAGAGTCATGAATCAATAGAGAGTCATTCAGACTGTTTGATCCCATTGCTTCTGTTCAACCAGTAATTGTTAAAAACTTCAGACTCTGACCAATTACTCCACAATTATGTAGGGATTCTTTTACCACCCAGGAGCTGGTGATTTGTAGCAGGGATTTAAGATTTAATAGTTCAAATGATGTTTTGTTAAAACAACTCTGTGTAGTATTTAAATATTTAACTCTAAATAGTATTTTACTAAAACTAATGTTTTAATAGCATGTAATGGCTGTTGAACAAGACAATAGTGAGAATTGTTCGGTTGTGCACACAGCAATCTATTGCCTTTGTCTTGGGATAGGACTTTGATGTAAAATGTTCAGGACGTAGACAGAGTACCTCATCCAAAGGTGAAACAGAAAACTCAGATTGTACAGATAGTCTTTCTAGCCACCTGGATTTTCCCTGCATATCATATTTCATTTGACAAAAACATGTTGAGTGAGTGCGGCCCCTATCTGTACATTAACAGGGCCGCTAACAGTTGTGGGATTATTATCTATGCAGATGGAGAACATCAAACAGCCTGATCTCACAGAAATACCTCAAATTACCACAATCTCTCAACAACCATGGACACACTGCCAATGGAGTCAATTAGAACCCTTTATTGTGATGGACACACAAATAAAGCCTTGTCTCAAAGTCTGCATAGGGAGGAGGTCTGGGTGGTCAGGGGCCAAACAAACAGGAGACTTTCACCCAGGAGACCAATGTTCATGTCCTGTGGGAAACCACAAATCAACGTCGACTTATTTTAACTTATGTATGCAACTAGGAAAGACTAATTGTGCAATGATTTCAGTTGGACTTTAATTAGCTGCAAACTTAACAAAACAGCCTATTTCCTCAGTCCAGTAACTATATTATGATTAATCCTGAAAGATTAGCATCTGCGGCTGCAAAGCCCAGGGACGCTGCATCACGCACTCTGTGTGAGATGATCGCGCTCTCTGACGAGTTAACTGACCAACCTTGGCTTCTGATAAATCCTGTCAGGTGAAAAATAATCTTATCTTATACTGTTCCGTTATTTCATTATTGCAGTATCACACCTTTTTGCATTTTCTGTAGTGTGTGATACTACTAGATATGGACTTGAGTCAGCAGTGACCAAATCATTAAGTTTCCAATTCTACTATTATGGGTAATTCTTGCCATCAATCTCAATTAGTAATTTAGTCCAGCTAAAGTACTTTTTCTTAAATAAGAAAAAATAAACCACATGCCTAAACATAAAGTGAAAATGGACACAAAAACGTAAGAAATCAGAAGTAAGTGAATCCCAATGCAGTCCTTTTCCATTAATCTAAGCCTCACATAATTTTTGTCTAAATTTTAAAAGACTATGCCACAGTAAACGGAATGTGACTGACAGTGGATATATAATTGTGTATTTGATTTATCGATTGCCAAGTTTATCTATGTGAGCAAGACTCTGGAATGAATGTAAATACCTAACACCCAACAGGAAGTTAAATAAGTAAAGACCTTCTTAATAAAAGCTTTTTTTGTGTTCCAGTTCTCTTTTTGAAACACAACTCCCTTATTTGTTTAAATAAAAATAAACTGAAGAAAGAACACAACATAATAAAAACACATCTGTAAACTTGACTCAGAGGGCGAGGCATTTTGATGATGCAGACAGTTTTTGACCCTCGTTAAAGAGACGTGGTGGGAGGCTGCTGATCATTAGCCACTTTATTAATGTGAAGTAAAAAGTCAAAGGAGGATCAACTGGTTGTAAATGGCTATAATATACGCTGCCAGACTGTCACAGGGGTGTAGATAAAGCGGCCTCTGGAGAGAGCTGGGACGACTTGTGGAGAGATAGGGGAGGAAGGAGCAGCTTGCAGCTCAGTGAGGGATGAGGGGGAGGAGAGGGGGCGGGGGGGAAGGTGGCGTTCACAGAAGCCAGACCAAAGAGCGCTTATACGGTAGTTGGAAGCAGGGAGCTGAGCTTTACTGTGGCCATCGGGATGGCAGGAACAGATGGAGGATGAGTCACAAGCCTACACAGGTATGACCCCTCTCTCAAGAGATGTCTCTTGGGAAATTGTTTAGAGAAGATAGCAATGGGGGCAGGAGCCCTTAGCCTGCCGTCACCGAACCCGCCCCTGTATCGATGGCCATGTAGTGACATTCCCTAACTTTTCTTGGTGTCTGTAGACACAAAGGGGATTATTTATAAGCTTATTAAACCATAAATTCTGAAACAGGGTTGAACAATGAGTAGGAGGCATATATTAAGCTGCCAAGTTGCCAAGCTGATAAAATATTGTCGATAAAAGGGGGCAATCATGCACCTCATGCTTTGATGAGCAAAATATATCCTAGCTCACAGCAAGCTGTGGAGTTGAAGTCTGAACGTGCAGTGTAATGTCGAATTTTCTCCTCAAACGGTTCACTTCTAGCTTTGTCACCTCCGACCTTGTAGGATTAAATTGTTCGATTTGAACTCTTCCATGAACCCACGCTTGTGTAACCTAATTAGTGGAAGGAACGTAGGAAATCAAGATGTAGCAGGGTGGATAAAGGTCAGGGAATGGACAACGTAATGTGAAAGAGATAAGGTCAGAAACCAGGACCTCAGAGCTGATATGTAAAGAGGAAGATAAGATGAGAGCGTAAAATAATTGAGGAGATTTTATGCAGATGATTTCTGAATTTCCGTTGATGACCTCCCTTTGTTTAAGTGTACCACTCCAGCAGAGGGATGTTTATTTGTTAATCTTGGATTTAAGGAGTGAGAGGTGGCACTTTCACACTCATCACCCAGCTTGTAGGTTGCCATACACATGTTTTTAAATGAATAGTTCAACATGTTGGGCTCAATGATAATGATAAGATGATAAAAAAAAATCTGCCTACCATCACCTCTAAAGTCATACAGTATATTGTTGTTTTATTTGTGCAAAAGAACATGTAAGAAGGATCATTTACTGTTCGTGTGCCAGACTGTGGCTTTGCACAGTTGCCAGGTAACCAGTGGAGACTCCAGGAAGTTACTGATAAGAGCCAAGAAATAGTCCAGCATATAACCCCTGTAACCACTGCAACATGCAGATTTTAATATTTGCATGCCATAAACATACAACGTGTAATGTGTTATTAATACAAGCTGGCTGCAGCTTCATGTTAACATATACTAGATATAGCATAATTCATGAGCATGGGATCTTGAACCAAGCTTGTCATAATCGAGTCAGGCTGCTGAAACGTATTTAAAGAAACGTCGCCCTACAATAACCGTAATTAAGATTTACACAGACATCTAGTGTGTCGTTTGCTGTACTCATGCAGCTATCTGGCACTGTGAGCATTACACTGTCACTCAAGGCTGACACAGAATTACTTGGGAAACATATAGTAGCCCCAAGAAAAGAGGCCTTTTGCACTAATAAGATTAAGCACAGAAACGTCCCTAGCTGCAGCCTCAGTTGAGCTGCCAGCAGGTACTTCATGCCAACCATGCAGCACATAAGGTAATAAGCCACCATGACACTAAGCCTGTTTTAAAAAAAGGGGTTGGCTGCAACGTTTTAGATACGAGAAATGAGCCTTGATGTGACAGATCATTGTCCAGATTGAGACTCATGTCAAATATAATTTCTCAGTCCACGTCAAAAGGCCAGGATACGTCGGATAATCTTCTGAATGATTATGTTGGCAGAAGAGATGCAATGCTATGTTTGGATGTAAACGTTGGCTCTAGCGAGGTAAAGTATTTCCTGCATGGTGCACCGGGCTCAGCTAGTGATTATGTGTGTAAAGTAGGCCTGAGCTCTGAGTGGTCTCAATATGGTATCTGGTAAATAAGGGTTTCTTCACAAATGTGTAATGTGGAAGGGAGACTTTGTTGTTGCAGTGATGCCCCGGTAAGCAGAGCTCGCATGAAACAGCATTGTTGTTGGGAATTTCAAAGGGAGGTTGAGCACTTTTACTGTCTATATTGCTAACCCGTAAATGACCTATTTCTCCGTCAGGTGCAATTCTTTAACATATCACATGTTTTATTGATGAAATCAGGATTCAACATTTAAAAAAAGGAAGATTGATTGGACTTTCTTTAACCTGTTTTTATCGATGAGATCCCATCAAATGAAATGACCTGACAAACTCGAATACAGAAACAAATACAGTGTGGGAGAATTACAGCAAAGTGATTACAGAAGCCAATACTAATAAATATGTGATCATCGATTTCCATTTTAGATTCATACACAATCTTCCTCATTAAAAATCTGTTTTTAAGCCTCCCAGTGAGAGCACGGTGATTAGTGAACAATGATTAAACTGATATAAATTAACCCACATTGTAGAGCAATTACAGATTAAATGCTGTGTGACTATTACAAATGAAACTTAACAATTTTGTAGTCTTGATGACTTGATGAGGATTGTCATTGTAATGGTCTATTTAATGTGCATGAGTCAAGAAAGTTCCTCACTACGCTTTGCAAAAATTCAAATGGGCAAGATCAGTCGAAATGAATTCAGTCCAAATTCTCTGGCTGTGACGACACATTTTTCCTCAAGGACTCAAGAAACAGTTGTCAAATAATGGTTTTGGACACAAAAAACAGGTTTCTCAATTTGAATAAAATGAAAAAACCATTGAAAATCTATTCTTCTGTTCTTTGGCGTGTGTAAAAATTCAATTTATGGGTTTTGTGCTCTATGCCAAATTGCAGTTCAATGAGTGGAGTCACCCTGACTGTGTGTGCGTGTGTGCGTGTGCGTGTGTGTGTGTATATAGGTCATTATCAATGACACTGATGGTTAAATACTCTAGTATTTTCTCATGCAGTGTCATGATTATTTAAAGTTACAAAGTCTCTCGTTGGTTTCTTCAGTTCTTCATCTGCATCCTGGCTAAATATGAAGAACTTATTGAACAATCTGAAAAAATATGCGTCCGTATGTGTCAAACTGATTGGTGTAGATGTAACAGCGCTGATACAATGTGGAAACACTGCCAGATACAGTAAGTAAACACTATCTGTGAGTTTGCTATATAATGCAATTTAAAGGACTGTCTTCGTCATTTTATGTGAAAAATCTACTGTTTTGAAGCTTTCTACAGGGATTAGTCACACACACACACACACACACACACACACACACACACGGTTTGTTTAAACAAATAATTGTTTTCCCACACTGAAAGAAACGTATATTCCTCAGGGAGACGGGACTGCACAGCCTTTGTACAGGCATGGGTATTTATCCATGCCACCCCAAACAATGGCCATCTGAGCAGCAGGTCCTTTTGAACCTCTCTGTTTTCTCTGTCACCAGTTCTCCCTCTCTTTCTGAGGTTTGGTCCAATACCGTATTGAGCAATCCTGGGCCAGAAATCATTTACTGGCAGTTGTTGCACAGCATCCAACATTGTCAACAGCAGGTTGGAGATGGGACAGGGCGCTGGGCTGTGTGTTATAGCTGCCATAAGGTTCTGAATCTGAAGGGGCTTCTGCTCGGAGATAGATCTGTGTCTGAGGCGGGATGGTGGGCAGCGGCGGCAGCCAGCTGTCTGTGTGATTTAACAGTGTGTGTAAATCAAGAGCGAGTCTCTGCTCGACCAGCCAGCCTCATTTCAATCTCTCAACAAATCACACCACGCAGGCAGCGTGAAGGAGGAGAGCTATACAGGCGCCCCAAAATAATCATCCTCAGCAACTCTCTTTCTTATGCTTTCATTTATTAAGTAGATGAGCAGAAATCTGACATCCATCATGAAAGACAGTAAAAAATATGTTTTGGTCTCGGCAGATAACGTGAAGGCTTGGCTTGGTAGTCATCTGTGGTGTTGCGTGCATGCAGGGTGTCGCACACGGTCCTTTACCCAGTGCAGAAATGGTGGAGCAGTATTTGAGGTGGATGTTTGCAAATTCAGAGAAACTATCTCACAGAACAGCAGCACTGTTTTCCCAAATCCAGGCTTGAACGAAACTTAAATTATGATGAGTCAAAAAAAAAAGGTTATTAAATTAGCATATCTCTTGCCGTCAGCCAACCTATGTTGAACTTGATATTAGGTTGAACCATTGCCAGGGAACAGGCACCATGATGATTCACTACCAGCAGATTAATTCACAGCTCTGGTGAGGGAGTCGCACGAGCACCGAGGGAGGAAACAGACTATGAAGGCCATGCAAACACTTCTGACAGCTCTCACAGAGGTATAAAAGATGTTTGGAGACAATAAACTCCGCTAGAGCCGCCACACAGAGCAGGTGGTCAATACCAACAATGTATGGTTTAAAAAAATAATACCAGTAGTATTTTTAAAAGCTCCTTCCGTCCCTTGTCTCCCACAACACTGCAAGCTGTTTCACAGCAGTTTATCTATTAAAAAAAACTAACCTAATATTCAATAGATTTATGAAGAATAAACCCATTTTTAGTGGGCTGTTGTTGAACAATTCTTATTATTCTAACACTAAATATAGCAGTGGTTTTCTGTGGATACTGGCAAAGTACTGTACAAACAGAGTTCATCAGTATTCTTAAGGAACTGCTCCTGGCATTAATGAATTCAGGCCAGAATCCACTTTGTCAAATGACTTTAATAGAGGGCTTCCCATTTTCATGAATGGTCGGTTATAGATTTATTCAGATGGGACTGAGATGGAGTTACTATGGTACTACAAATCATCTGCACTGAGATGCTAAGATTGCTCTCTGCTTGTCTTCTAAATTGTTTTTGGGGGCACTTAAGCTGCGCATGATCCAATGGTATTTACTTCTGTAAGATCATATCCATCCATGGTATCATGGGCCTTTCAAGAGAACAAGTGTGCAAAGCAATTAAATCTATATCCAAAATACAATAGACTTCCTGAGTGCATACCTCTTTATTAAGGCATTCTGAATCTGAACAATCTTGTTAAGTATCTGAATAAAACAAAAAAATAAAATGGCATTACAAAAAGACTTGAGCAACATGACAGCTATTAACAGCAAGCAGAGCAGTCATTATCCAAACAAGCGTGTCAAAGAATCAATTACAAATTGAATTAACAACGCATCTGTAGGTGCAGTTATGACAAACGGGATGCTGAATCCTCTTAGGCCCTGAGAGATAATTCAAAAGCACAGCCACCTGGAAATAATCCAAGACCATTTTTCATTCTGTGGTGCTCATACATGCCCAAACATTGCCAACCCTAACTGCAATAAATATTAGCCAAGTCTGTGGACAACACAATGACCTTTAGGAAAACTACTGAGTTGCTGTTCCTGTATAACAATTCGATTGTATGTCGACCAATCACACATCAGCTACTATAACTAATCAGCTCACCACGCAACAATAATAAACTAATACATCAACCAAATGGCTACTCAAAAGGACAAGGTCGTAACACTATGCTGGAAACAACTGCCTAGTGCCCATATCTTTTATTCAAGCTTTATTACTACAGGTAATCTCATTGAGACACAGGGTCTCATTCTGAAGAGAGATCTGTTTAGTTATTATCGTTGGAGTATTTTAGGAGCAAACAAGGGAGCAAGGTGACAAAGTAGAGGAGCGCTAAACTCAGCACACGGCGGTGGATGGGCCAAACATGCTCAGGACTTTTGCGCATGAGACAATAGGTTCGCGCATGAGACAATACGTGTCCTGTGTAAAACCAACAGTCACATTTTTAAATTAATCGACTTTAACGGACCTAAATCCGTGACGTAAGTACAACCATGATGTAGGTTCGTTGTCATTTTACTAGTTTATTGTGACTTATTTTAAAATCCCAGATCTTAAGAGATGGCAAAAGTACTCACTTCCCATGCTCAAGTAGAAGTTGAGATACTTGTGTTAAAAAATACTCTGGTAAAATTAGAAGTACTGATTTAACTTCTTTACTCACGTATAAATGACAGGTTCCAAGTACAGGCTTGGAAATTTACCTAAAGTATAAAAGTAAAAGTAGCCTTGCAAATGACAACCATTTTTTGTGCAAAGCAACCTGAACCACACACACACACGTTACTAGAGCGCACGCTGAGAAACTTCAGTGGACATGGAGAAAAGGCTCTTTATATGCCATTGGCTACATTGTAAATGGCTGTCTGCCAATAGGCCTAAACATCACATATCTGATTATTGTGACAGAGACTGGGACTCCAGGTTAATAAGATTCTGGCAGAGTGGCAAGATATGAATTAAATTATGATTCTGTGACAATTCACAGATCCAGTTTCTCTTTTTTAATCTTCGCCTTAACATTTATAGGAATTTACATGTATGTGTGTGTGCTCAAATATGGCATCTGGAAAGAAAATAAAGAATAAAATCTGAATTGCTAAACAGACATTAACTAAGAAGCTATGCAGCACATCCGCCAGGAGTCATTCTTGATGCCGACTATCTCAAACAACTCTCTCAGATAAGGCCAAGGATGATGGGAATGTCTTGCTGCTTGTCTGCAACATCTCTGGGATCTCTGTTTTCTTGTTTTTCAATCATGTTGCCGTCCATAGTACTATGTGCTAGTTACCATCAAGCAGCAATGATTTGCCGCAAATGATTTTCCGCAAGTGAATGCCGCAGTGGTGCGTCAAGTGCTATACGTATATTGTCAACGTATATTGCCATCCAATTAGTTTGAATTCGATATTGATGGCGCAAACAATAATGGTAACTCCAGTGAAATGATTTGAAACTAAAGTAACGAGCCAATTTTGTAAAATATAAGTAGCAGAAAGTATTGACATTCATGTTAAAATGTGAGGACTAAAAGTAAAAAGTTGGCACAAAAGTAAATAGTAAAGTAAATCAAAAATATCTGAAAAATGTACTTGAGTACAGTAACAAAGTATTTGTACTTCGTCACTTCCCGTCTCTGCTGATCTTTCCCTAACCCTAAGTATTTCTGTTGCCTAAACTTAACTATTTCAGTTTTACCAATGTTAACCACATGTTTAATTTGGTTTAAAACTGTGACCGGTACGTTAATTAGAACAGTCACGTGAGTAAAACTGGCCCCACAGTCACGTGTTCCACTCTTGTGTTTGAAATGGTCACCGTGCCGTCGCGTCACCTGTTCTATCATTTAGGCACGAGGATGTTTTGGATTTGCTGCACTTAACTTTTGACCAGGATCCTCACTGGTTAACCACATTCCATAATTGAGAAACCGCTTGCTTGTCTGAACACAATTTCCACATACAACTGAAAACACTGAAAAGTCATTGACAATACCCAGTGTTTTGCTTTGGATTATGAGAAGACTTTGGTTACATAAGGGTGTTTTTCAGAAAACCCTAAGTGCAGTTAAAAATGTGCAAATAAAATGCTGACGATTTTTGCAGTACTTGACTCTGTGGTTCTCAGGAAAAAGCCCATCCGAATGGTTCCAGTGGAAACAGGGAATCTAAATTTCCCAGGAGCTCGGTCATAATTAATGTATTCCCTACCATCAAAACAACATTAATTAGGAGAAAGCAACTCAGTACTGTTTGGAGTAAAAAAAAAGATTTAAGCACCATTTTAGCAAAATTCTATAATATAATGTTTTATTCATTTGAATACATAATAAAAAGATAGGAACATTGTGGCCAGGGTAAAACTGTCAGCCACAAGCAGAGTATGATTATGGCCACTTAAGAACAAATTCACCATGATTACACAGGAATTGTAATGATTGGCCAACTTACTTCCCTCTTCTCAAGCTCTGATCTAAAATAACCCACTGCACAAGCACAATGGGTCTGCAAATTGAGATTGTTCTCAGTGGCCACTTTTGTAAAGCAAAGGCCAGAATAACAGCGGGCTGGGGTAGAGCATAAACATACCAACTCTGTTTGGAAGCAGAAATCAAAATTTGACTGCCTGAATGGCTGTGTCTTCTCCAGTTCACAGAATATTTCTGACAACTTGTTATCCCAGGATGTGTTATAGTCAGGATGGACAAGGCAATGACTTTGTCAAAATTACCTACGGTGAGTAGTTACATTTTCATCAGATAAACACATAATACACAACCAATTATGTAGCAAATTATGAAACCAATTTCCCCCAATTGAAACACACCTGGTACAACACCAACCATGTTACTTTTTCCGGTCTCCTTGCTGCCTTCTTGAACAAGAGATTTAAATCTAGACGTGACTTTTACATGGTTGAATTTAGGTTAAATAAATAAATAAATAGCCATACAGTTGATTGTGATGAATGGCGCAGCGTCACCTGAGGTATCCCGTCACTTAGGAGTATATCAGTTTATGGCCTCCAGTTGATGTAAATCAGAACATTTGCGTGACACCAGGACATATTATTTAGGGCGAGAACAGTGGAATCCCTCCAAGCAATGTGCCAGCACTGTTGCACAGAACACAAATCTGTATGAAAGAGGTGAACTCTGGCTGACAAGTGACAGCCATGTCGTGAATAAAACATCATATGGGAACAGAAAAATTCTGAGAAATCTGAGAGGACACATTATCTGTCTTGAGTGTGAGATGCAACTTGAAGGAACGCTTAGTGGTGTCCTAATGTTTCATTCCCAGACCCTCAGGCAATATTGTGAAAGACAACAACAACGTCTGCTCCTCAGTGTCCACCGTTTCTTGGCTCGGAAAACGTAAATATGACATTGATGTGTTTATCCTGTATAGTTAATCCATTGTGTCTGCGGTCAAAATCCATTAATTGGTAAGACACAGGAAGAGTCAGAGTCGAAGCCCTCCGCAGCTTTAAGTGAGACTCTTTGATGTAGAGCAGCATCTGACTGGAGGTAAATGAGCCTGCTCTTACCCTGCTGACTTGACTGGATCCTCTCCAGATTGCACAGCCTTGCACACAACTCCCTCTAACCAAGCTCTGACAGAGACTAATGCCCCAACATTAAGCACCCTGCACCACTTTACATCTGACCATACATTTGACCTTGCTTTGTTTTCTCCCTACAGTGATACGGTTTTGCATTACAGCGCGTCTCCGCAACATGGGGGGGAGAGACTCCTGCTTCCATATTCATTGGCTGTAAATATTTTAGGAGTTGGACCAAAGTAAACACTGGTCAAATCAACAAGGACTGGTCCCATATTTGTCAGTGCTTCCTGTGTAATTATACTTGAGGCTTTGCAGCCAAATTGAGCATGTGTAAATGCATGAGGCAATTTGTTGTTGGTTAGCAGTTTTTGGTGTTTGCCAAACAAAACAGAGGAGCATACACAAGTTCCTTTAGCTTCCCCTGCACTGTCTAATAATTATGTTTGTCCATATAAAAAATGGATACAATCCATTAAAGTGCAATTGCATTAGTGCAATTTAGGGGGGGGGGGCTTTAAATACATTTTTTGTTGGATAATAGATTCAGAATCAGATCATTTGATGTACTACAGAAATAATGCTACGTAATCTTTAGAAATAGAACATCAATGATTATCCTACAGTGAAGTATAAAAAATAGCTAAATGTCTACTGTACCGTTGAGAAAGTATCTAGCAAACCCCTATCTGCGTGTGATAAAACTGCTTTAAGCACTCAAGAGGAACAAACAAACCCTTATCTGTTGTTTCCCGAGGGAAATTAATTAACCAACGGTTTAACAAGAAATATATCTCTCTGCTTTGTAATAATTTGTGTATCATTTCTGTGACAAATTCAATTTGAAGTAGGCTGCCGTGTGGAGCCCATCATCCTGATGATAAGACTGCATTACAGTCTCCATTGTGTTCTATAAGGTGAGGGGAATTTCACCACAGGAAACTTAAACAATACAAAAATAATCCCTTTATTTCCTCGTAGATTTTCATGTCAGTCAAGAAACTTGTATTACCGCAGTTCCACAAGCACACATTTTCACCACGCTGAGTTGAGATGGATTTGCTCCAAGGGTACTTTCAAAATCTAATTATTAGTCTAGACGATAATCAGCCAGTGAGCAAGGATAGCCAATCAGAACCACATTTCTCTCCGTCATATTGGATGGAGAGTATACTTTATAAAAGGCAAATTTATCTGCATCTGTCACATATTCTTACCAACTCTTATTCATACATTTAGATGGGTCTTTAAAAGCCAGTGGATGTTGTTCAGTTATTGCTCCTGCTGTGGATTAGTTGGATGTTTTGCATAATAAATGACGTTAACAATTGTATTAATCAATTTATCATTAAAACAAATCAATGCATTTATTTGTGACGTTAAATTTCAGTGAAATGTGATCCATATGTATGTGTATGATGGTTGCAGGGGGGGTTATCTTAAACATATTTTCAAAGGTTTAAAATATGAGTGCTTAAGTGTGTGGATGAGTCTGCAGAGGCGTGTTGCCACCAGCTGTGGCCATATGGTAGGTAGGTAATCAATGTTTGTGGCTTTTGAGGTTGAACTGACATACAAACTGACAGACAAATGTATTTTTCTGTTGTATATTAAGAAGATTCTGCCAAAGTGAGTAAGAAAAGATAGCTTCCAGGTTTGTTTTTGCTCTCACTAACACACTGTCAATGCCACAAGCTGATCTTTATGCAGAACCAAACCACGTCGGCTTCTTTCATGGATTCCAGTTGGATCTAGGACTGTGTGTTAACATGTTTATCTACAGAGATAAGAACAGGACAAGTGTTGCCTTTATTTCGGAGTATGGAGTTGATAAATTGGCTGCAACCACAATTGCAATCTTTTTTTTTCACCTACACTACATTTAAACACGTGGCCATAGGTTATACACTCTGTGAGGCTGTATTCATGGTTGCGACATTGTGATGTAAATGTTGTGACCTGCCCATGTCTGCCAAGCTCAGGGCAAAAGCAAACGGTTTCATGTCTACCACTGTATTCCCCATCACTTAATCTTTTTCTACACTTTCTTGTTCTTCAGCTAAATACAACAAACAAAGGAGTTGTTCTTGCTGTTGGGAGGTCGGCATGTTGTTTTCTACCGTGCATGTCTGAAACGCTTCTGCAAAGACCCCCCATTTGTAGTAGAAGTGCATGCACGTCTGTTGTCTACATACAAGTCTTCAGCTGTTCATGTCTGTATTGAAGTATGGTCAAAGTTTAAGGCCCAGAAATGCATTGAGTACAATAATAACTTGGATTTTTATTACGTCTCTCAAGGGACCCAAGGATGCTATACTGCAAATGATGGCACCAGATGAAAAGTCAGGGGATCACCATAGTTATTACAATTCATTGGGAAGGGTACATGACAATCCATTTAATCAATGTACAATCCCTAAAAGAAAAGTAAGTCTGACTTAATGGGTTGAGTTTTTTTTCAAAATGTATTCAACTTCACAATGACATCAGTTCTGAAGCAGGAGATTTGTGGTTATCACCAGACAATCCTCATGGGTGTTGCCCTGGGCCATTATCTGAAGAGCAGCGTCACTGATGGTCTAGGCTCTATTGTCCAAGTGGACATGTCTATCATGTAAATTCGGAGGGACAGATTTTCACTTTGAAAAATAAACATTTTAGGGGGGAAAACAATTTTGTATCGTCACTAAAGGGTCTGAAGAGACAGCGTTTGCACACAGTTCATACATAGCATGGCCACATTTGCATTGGCCCCTTCCCGCCACCTTTCTTTACCCTCCCTCCTGCTTCAGCCAGGGACTGCAAGAGTTAAAGCCCTACTCTTTTATTGATAACAAGGACCATTTTCATTATATGATGTTACTGACAAATAAATATTTGAACATGGTCTTCAGCCGTATTTTAACCCTCCATTCCAATTATTTATTGCCACATACTCTGCGCCTCTACTTCAGTTACCTTTGAACTGAGCCTCACAAAAGAAGCCAAGTCTTGCATTCAAAGCTGGTACTCACAGTACATAGGCGAGCCTGGCTCCGGAGGTTATTTTGACAATTATGCATTTGTAGACATCCTCATCCTCAATATTCATGCAAATGGCTCCTCTATCATGAATGTCTATTCAATATATAGATAATTTACAGGCATTGAGTGAATTTGCAGGACAAGAAGGTACTTTGAGTAACATTTTAAGATAGCAGTGTCAAAAGCCTCCCTGTTAGACCTCTGTGCTAATTGTGTGGTTCCTCTTTATTAATCTCATTTGTGAAACAATTTTATTCCATTCAACTATAAGCCACAAAGGGAAGAGGAAGAAGTAAATGTTTCATGTCTTTGACATTTACTAGATTTTCAATGACGCTTCATTTAGAAACACATTAAAGTATTTTGGTATTTTTCTCTATTCTCCCTTCAAATCCTGTATCTAAATACATCCTATAAATGACAGGTGCATCCCAGGATATCAAACATGTCTGACTAATTCTGAATTATTTCCTAAGCTGGGTGACAAATTCTGCCTTCCTCCTGCACTATGCATAGCCGGTAAGCGTAGGCATGCATACAAAGTAGGGAGGAGATTTAGCTTGGCTTGCCGTAGCGTGGCTCCCCGCCTCCCTGCAAGTTGCCCCGCACTTCCCTCCATGCCTTCCTCTCTCTCCAGCTCCCTCTGACATAAAAGGGCATGTCCTCTGAGGCTTCTGTCTGCCCCTCTGTGCCTGTCAAGGCTATGTCCCCGAGAGACACAGCACTTTAAAAAATAAATAAAGAACAAAGAAACGCTAAAGTGTGTGTTGGTATGGAAGAGAAAGCTTGGTATTACTAATCATGCTACATTTCTATGAACATCCTAGGGAGTAAACTTAAATTTCACAAAACAAGTCATTTTGGGGATTAAATTAAGCTGCACTGCTCGTGGTCAAGGCAGAAGAAGTAAAAACTTTGTGTTTGTAGCTACATAGTGCCTAGCTTCTTAGTCATTATCCCACTTGGCCTTTCCAAGAATTTAGCTGCTAGAGATTTAGAAGAATCGCAAGCCATACCTGAATAATTGAGATAAAACTCAGCTGGGGAAAAAAAAGTTCTTAGCTGGCAATCTGCAGCCTCTTATTGATAAGTTTTTGCACAGGTCCTGTGCCAAGTTCTGAACGAGTGCTGCGGGGCCAAACTGAAGCCATGACTCACAATGTAGTTCAGCACTCGTTCTCTCTACTCCAAGTTTGCTCCGGGGTCCCTAAAGTGTTGTAAGAATAACTTTGTACTGATAATGATAAGGTAATGTTCTGTAAAAACATCAACTAAAGCAATGCAGGGGCTGACCCGGGTTTATTGAGGGGGGTTTACATCATCAGCTATGTGACAGTATCTTTAAAGCAGGCAGTGAATGGTGACCTAAGACTTGGTCTGCATTTCTAATAAATATAACTAAAAAGTAATTACATATTGTATAGCAGTGAGACAATTAGTTTGCCTCGTAGTTCTATTCAAATAACATTAAAAACTCAAAATGCTAATTATTTATTTGACAAATTATTTCCATAGAAAACTAATTCCTCTTTTTTTTTTTTACTTAATAAGGAACCACATTATATGAACCTACAGAGCGCATAAATAAAAGGGGGAATTCTCAAGGGATGTTAACACAGCCTTAATTTCCTTACTCTTGAAAAGGGATAAAGATCCTACAGAGTACTCTAGCTATCGACCCTTGAGCCTGCTTAACGCCGACATAAAATCTTTGCAAAGCTCCTAGCCCATCGTTTGGAGTCTCATATGGCAAAACCGAACCCTGACCAAACAGGATTCATAAAAGCGAGACTCGCAGCAGACAATGTTGGACGCCTTCTCCACATTGTTGATGCGGCGGAGGACAGTGAGACCTTTGACAGACTTGAGTGGCCATTTGTATAGTCAGTCTTGGAGGTGATGGGCTTTGGTAACACTTTTGTTGGTATGATCACATTTTTGCATTCTAATCCCTTAGCCCAAGTCTTAACCAGATGCACCTCCTCCTCTTTATTTCCAGTCTAGATCCTCACACCAAGGACGTCCCTTGAGTCCTGCATTATTATGTCTCTCTCTAGAGCCGCTGGCTCAAGCCATTCGATCACGGTGTCATCGATATGTCTTCGTAATGCACAGCATCACGTCTCATTATTTGAAGACAATGTTTTGGTCTTTTTAAAAAAAACCTTAGTCTTTTTCTCACCTATCTTTATTTGAGGAGTATGGGAGCTTATCAGGTTTTAACATTAACTGCTTGAAATCAGCACTACTTCATTTAAATGACTCTGCCCGCAACTTAACCATCTCTGACAACATCCCCATTGTTAAGCAGTTTCAATATTTAGGCATTGTGGTCTTCCCTGCTTAAACCAGATCGTTAAAGATATCAATTCTTTTGCCCTGAACAACGTTTTGAAAGACAAGGAAAAATGGATGGGTCTCCCCATGTTGATTCAAGCCCATATCTCAGTGGTTAAAATTCATGTTCTACCCATAATTATTTTGTGAGCTCTATGCTACCTCTCGCCCCTCCTGCTGGCTATTGCTGTAAATTACAATCAGCAGTATCTAAATTTTTTTGGAAAAGAAAACGGCCATGACTTAAGATGTCTACTCTACAGAGGAGGAAAAAGAATGCTGGCCTCTCAGTTCCCAACTTCAAACATTATTTCTGGTCCTTCGTATTGAGGCCCCTCCTCATTTGGTTGAACCCAGATGTGTCTGTTTGCTGGCGTACCTTAGAAAGTGCTATGACAAAGCCTTGGTCACTCCATGATGTTCCATTTGCCAATGTTTCTAATAAACAGTGCCAACTACGCTTTGGCCCCATTAACTCACATCTCATAACGACTTGGAGATTGGCTGAAACTTACTGCCATATAGCTTGTAACTGGCACACTTTTTCCCCACATTATTTAATAGTACAGCACTCCTGATTGGGAGGCCGATAACAGCCCCTCAATAGGAACAGAGGGGAGTTTGTTGTCTAAAAGACATTTTTAGCAAGGTTGGCTTGTTACCATTCTCTGATTTGCAGAACGCATTTGATCTACCACGTTCCTCTCTTTTCCTTTTACCTTCAATTAAGATCAGCACTTAGGACATACGGTGTCCCTTGGCAGAGGCCTTTGCCCATCCATCCTATCCGAAGTTATTTACTGTGCAGCCTAAAAACTGTGGTATGGTGCCTTTATCAGTTCTCAGTGATATCTGGCCGCTCTGCCCATCCTATCAAGAGGCTTTGGGCACGCGATTGCCCAGGCCTCGCTCTTGACTGGTATGGTCTAACATTCCAGAAGTATCACGCAATCAAGACCATCAGCAGATTCACTACAATTTCATACATAGGACATATCTCACCCCATCGCACCACATGAAAATAATTAACAGCCCTTTGTGCACTTTCTGCCCAATACAAGCACAAGGCACACATCGACACGTTTTGGGAGTGTTCTCTTGTTGGTCAGTTCTAAACCAATGTTGCATCCAAAATCTTGGCCTTGTTTAATGTTCCTGTGCCTACTACTTTCATTGTCTTGATTTTGAATGACCTGCAAGCCTTTCAGCTCTCTCGAACTTAGAAACATGCTGTGTTTTCTGGACTTACAGCTGCAAAGAAGATGATTGCAACCCGTTGGAAACCACCACACGATCGGTCTATCCGCACGTTGGCCCTTTCCTCAAAAACAATTTGAACTTAAAACGTTTGAGTGTCACATTTGTGGGCTGAATGTATTCCTCCTGAATGTGACTAAAACTACATATACTGTACTCCAAGCAGTTGTGAACTGTGAAGAGCTGCAAAAACAGGAGCTCAAGGCTCAGGAAAAAAAGCAAGTCCTCGGCTGCCTGCAGTCAAAACCCTCTTACCTCAGATACTCTGCAGAGGCTGGCAGATGACAGGGTCTGAGGTGGGTAAAGACACGCTACAAATAGGATATACTGTATATGGAGAAAGGATTTGTCCATATCAAAACCATCATCTGTGTGTTTCAAGATGTCCAGGTGCCTCTGGTCAAAAATTACACGTTACCAGACCTGTCTACAGCATAACTAAATGAACGAAAGGCAAAGCACAGTCAGGAATGATGCTCGTATTGATTTTTTTATGTGATCTTTACCGGTACACACACCAGAGAGCACCCACATCCAATCATGCCTAGATGGAATCTAATTTTGTTTAAATTCTCCACTGACCTCGAACCTGGCAGGATGACAGGTCACCAAAAATCTGTCCAACAAACAAATGTAAATTATGCTTCCAGGTCTGCTTTATTTCCAATAAGGAATGGGAATGTGTCCCCGTCAACAGCAAGTTGACCATTTTTTCCATTACCTTGTACCCTATGTGATGACTCCGTAGCAGGCGTTTTTGTAAAAATAGGCTAACGATTGTGTCATAACTAAGCGACTTGCTGTTGCATAGTTGACAAATCACCGTATTGTCAGGGAAAGCTCGCAGGCAGTTTTGACTTACATTATGACTTACATCATGTTTGTTTAATTACTAATGTACTGTAACTAGCATTTTAGTTAGCAATAATTAGCCTGTGCCTATGTTATCTCCCAACATAAACCTAAACCCTTGGTCTCTGCTAGATTGGGAATGATTGCAATTTCTCGTGGCACAGCTACCAGAAGACTTACAACTTTCAGACAGGTTGCTCACGTCACATCGTCACACAGGTTGTCAAGCACAGTAACGCTCAGTCATCATTGGAAATGTGCTTCTAATATCCTTTGCTGGTCTTTGTCCAGAGCAACGGGATCTGTTGGTCCATTTCTTTCACCGTTTATGGGTCCAGCAGTGTTCAACACACACACACACACACACACACACACACACACACACACACACA
>NC_045749.1:18643538-18656719 GCF_008692095.1 Etheostoma spectabile | reverse complement strand
CAGAGAAGCATTGTGTGGCTATATTTTCAGGCCAAAAATGAAAAAAGACAAGCTGTATAATTTGTAAAAAGGCTGTAAGATACAGTGGTAATACAACAAACTTATACAAGCACATGTAAATTCTGTCCTGGGTATTAGTTAACCTATTAATCCAAATGAAAACTCACAAAACCACTTTAAAAAGGTCATGACAATTCATTCAGATTTAGCAATTTGATTATGCATCCACCTTAATTATGAAAAATATTGGTATCGGTATCTGTTAAAAACAATGTATTTCTATTTATGTATGATGCAGCCAGGTTAGGAAATAGTAGGCTCGTTCGAGATGAGCCAGGTCTGCGCAGAATCGATCACCGGCGATCGGCGCCCTTCATCCGGTTAGATTTGTGTCCACTTGATCCCGACTTGCTCTGACGTCATGCACGTGGCAACGGAAATCTCACGAGAGCAAGGCGGCCGCAGTTCTGAGACGCAGGCGGCGCAGTTGCTTTCACCGACTGCAAGAGCCAGGCGGACCCAGCACCCAGAGCATGCTGGAAACGCCGGCTCTCAGCTGATTTAACACCTGATTGGTTTACAACATGATGACGTTTTATAAACGTTTATGTTTTTGAATCGGAGCGATTTTAATTGCTATTTGTCTGATTTAAAGACTTATCTGTCCAGAACACATGTTGTGGCTGATAGTTAAGTTTAGAAGTCAGAGAGACTAAATCAGTTCAGATCACGGATCATCTCCAGTCTGTTGTTCATTAAAATCAGCAACAGGTCGCATGTAGAGCACTTTGCAAGCTACTCTGTCATAATAAAAACAACTGGAGACTGTGTACCAGCTGGTATGAGGGTCTGATTATATTTGATTAAATCGGAATCGCACCACAGTGTTTTCATCACTTCCTGTCCAGCCTGAAGGAGCTGGAATCGGCTGGAAACTGTCCGACTTTACCGCAGCTTTCTGTCACCGCCCCCCGCTGCTGCCGCCTGCTCTCGTCCACTTTACAGGCGAGGCGCAGTTCATCTCGAACGAGCCTAGTGTCTCTGTGTAGACCGGCCCTACTGTCTCTCACCTTCCCCCTCTGTTCCTCTGACTCTAAAGGAATTGATCAGGTCAAGTCTGGCATTTAACATATAGAAAGAAGTCTTTTCCCTCACACCAGGAAGTAACCTTCGGTCTCCTACCCTATGCAGTCTTAGACTAGACTAAAAGACAATAAAATGTTGATTAACTGTATTTTGTTAGAATTTCTCATTTACATGATAAAACCTTTTGATCTGTGACCAAAAACGACCCGAAAGGGGCAGAGTTTAGAGCCATGTCCCTCCTCATTGGACAGCAAAGATGCGCTCAACCGCGTTACAGTGCCAACGGCGGACCAATGAGAATGTGTTTGAATACACCAGGTGAAAAGGAACCGCCCCCAGGTGCAGGGAATAAATGTTTGTGATTTAGAAATATTCAAGACTGGTCTCAGGTGACTCAGGGAGAACCATGGATCAAGTCCGCTGTCAGCTGCTGTGTTAAGTTTTGTGTCGTATTGTCTTTGTCTTATCTTCATCATGCTGTTTCATTAAACCTTTTCTTAATTCTGAATTGGACCCCCAAATCAACCCATCAAATCAAAGAACACGTTAGTTTTTTTTCCAAACATATTGTATTGTATGGGTACTGTATCGGTATCGGCGATGCTGGCCCGTTTGTAGTAAAAAAATGATGCTTTCCGCGTCTGCGGGTCCATCTGATAAACCTGAAAATGTTGTTCATAAATGTTGCCATCTGATTGGGGTACATTACGCTCTGTGCAGAAGTCTGCATACAGCCAATAGGGTCTGACTGCGAGGACTAGTCCAGACATGTCCTCTAGAGAGTAAAGAGCCTGAAGAGTTCCATCCGCAGGTTGTTAAATGCAAATGTCAAAAGTGAAGGCTGAACTAGTCTCGCTTTGCCAGACCATCCACACGGTGCAAAGACGGTCTGGCGAGTCCACATTGCATTCCGGGATGGAAGAAAAACGTGCTCTGGTTTATTGGCATGTCTTAAAACCAATCCCAATCTCATGTAGTATATACAGTCCCTGACAAAAGTCTTGTCGATTATCTATTTTGTAGAAACACCTGCTATTAACCTGACTTTTAATTAATGAAACTAATTTATTTCAGTGCATTGAACATCATTTGGGGGGGTTTTAGCTTTTCATATGAGCTATTTCTTACACCAATTGATTAATTAAAAGTCAGGTTAATAGCAGGTGTTTCTACAAAATATAGAATCGACAAGACTTTGTCAGACGTATATACTACATGAGATTGGGATTGGTTTTAAGACAGCCATAAACCAGAGCACGTTTTTCTTCCATCCCGGAATGCAATGTGGACTCGCCAGACCGTCTTTGCACCGTGTGGATGGTCTGGCAAAGCGAGACATGTTCACCTTCACTTTTGACATTGCATTTAACAACCTGCGGATGGAACTCTTCAGGCTCTTTACTCTCTAGAGGACATGTCTGGACTAGTCCTCGCATCAACCCATTGGCTGTATGCAGACTTCTGCACAAGCGTAATGTACCCCAATCAGATGGCAACATTTTGAACAACATTTTCAGGTTTATCAGATGGACCCGCAGACGCGGAAAGCATCAATTTTTACTACAAACGGGCCAGCATCGCCGATACCGATACAGTCCACCCTACAATACAATATGTTTGGAAAAAAAACTAACGTGTTCTTTGATTGATGGGTTGATTTGGGGTCCAATCAGATTAGAAAAGGTTTAATGAAACACGCATGATGAAGATAAGACAAGACAATACGACACAAAACTAACAGCAGCTGACAGCGGACTTGTCCTTGGTTCTCCCTGAGTCACCTGACCAGTCTTGAATATTTCTAAATCACAAACATTTATTCCCTGCACCTGGGGCGGTTCCTTTTCACCTGTGTATTCAAACACATTCTCATGGTCCGCCGTTGGCACTGTAACGCGGTTGAGCGCATCTTTGCTGTCCAATGAGGAGGACATGGCTCTAAACTCTGCCCCTTTCGGGTCGTTTTTGTCACAGATCAAAAGGTTTTATCATGTAAATGAAATTCTAACAAAATACAGTTAATCAACATTTTATGTCTTTTAGTCTAGTCTAAGACTGCTAGGGTAGGAGACGCAGGTTACTTCCTGGTGTGAGGGAGACTTCTTTCTTATGTTAAATGCCAGACGGACCTGATCAATTCCTTTAGATCAGAGGAACAGAGGGGGAAGGTGAGAGACTAGGGCCGGTCTACACAGAGACACTAGGCTCTTTCGAGATGACCTGCCTCGCCTGTAAAGTGACGAGAGCAGCGCAGCAGCGGGGGCGTGGACGAAAGCTGCGGTAAAGTCGACAGTTTCCAGCGATTCCAGCTCCTTCAGGCTGGACAGGAAGTGATGAAAACACTGTGGTGCGATTCCGATTTAATCAAATAAATCAGACCCTCATCCCAGCGGGTACACAGTCTCCAGTTGTTTTTATTAGGACAGAGTAGCTTGCAAGTGCTCACATGCGACCTGTTGCTGATTTTAATGAACAACAGACGGAGATGATCCTTGATCTGAACTGTAGTCTCTCTGACTTCTAAACTTAACTATCAGCCTCCCAACATGTTTTGGGACAGAATAAGTCTTTAAATCACGCAATAGCAATTAAAATCGCTCCGATTCAAAAACAATAAACGTTTATTAAAACGTCATCAGTTGTAAACCAATCAGTGTAAAATCAGCTGGAGCCGGCGTTTCCCAGCATCTCTGGGTCCGCCGGGTCGCCGGCTCTTGCAGTCGGTGAAAAGCAACTGCGCCGCCTGCGTCTCAGAACTGCGGCCGCCTTGCTCTCGTGAGATTTCCGTGCCCACGTCTCATGACAGTCAGAGCAAGTCGGATCAAGTCGGACACAAATCTAACCGGCATGCAACGGGCGCCGTCGCCGTGATCGATTCTGCCAGACCTGGCTCATCTCGAACAGCCTACTATTTCCTAACCTGGCTGCATCATACATAAATAGAAATACATTGTTTTTAACAGATACCGATACCAATATTTTTCATAATTAAGGTGGATGCATAATCAAATTGCTAAATCTGAATGAAGGTCATGACCTTTTTAAAGTGGTTTTGTGAGTTTTCATTTGGATTAATAGGTTAACTAATACCCAGGACAGAATTACATGTGCTTGTATAAGTTTGTTGTATTACCCCTGTATCTTACAGCCTTTTTACAAATTATACAGCTTGTCTTTTTTCATTTTTGGCCTGAAATATAGCCACACAATGCTTCTCTGCCGTCTGTGTGTGTGTGTTGTGTGTGTGTGTGTGTGTGTGTGTGTGTTGTGTGTGTGTTGAACACTGCTGGACCCATAAACGGTGAAAGAATGGACCAACAGATCCCGTTGCTCTGGACAAAGCCCAGCAAGGATTTAGAAGCACATTTCCAATGATGACTGAGCGTTACTGTGCTTGACAACCTGTGTGCGATGTGACAGACCGCACCTGTCTGAAATTTGTAAGTCTTCTGGTAGTGTGCCACAGAAATTGCATCATTCCCAATCTAGCAGAGACCAAGGGTTTAGGTTTATTGTGGGAATAACAGGCACAGGCTAATTATGCTAACTAAAATGCTAGTTACGTACATTAGTAATTAAACAAACATGATGTAAGTCTAATGTAGTCAAAACTGCCTGCGAGCTTTCCCTGACAATCGCGTGATTGTCAACTATGCAACAGCAAGTCGCTTGTTATGACACAATCGTTAGCCTATTTTTACAAAACGCCTGCTACGGTCATCACAGGGTACAAGGTAATGGAAAAAATGGTCAACTTGCTGTTGACGGGGACACATTCCCATTCCTATGGAAATAAGCAGCGGAAGCATAATTTACATTTGTTTGTTGGACAGATTTTGGTGACCTGTCATCCTGCCAGGTTCGAGGTCAGTGGAGAATTTAAACAAAATAGATTCCATCTAGGCATGATTGGATGTGGGTGCCTCCTGGTGTGTGTACCGGTAAAGATCACATAAAATCATACGACATCATTCCTGACTGTGCTTTGCCTTCGTTCATTTAGTTATGCTGTAGACTGTGTAACGTGTATTTTTGACCAGAGCACCTGGACATCTTGAACACACAGATGATGGTTTTGATATGGACAAATCCTTTCTCCATATACATTATATCCTATTTGTAGCGTGTCTTTACCCACCTCAGACCCTGTCATCTGCCAGCCCTGCAGAGTATCTGAGGTAGAGGGTTTTGACTGCGGCAGCCCGAGGACTTGCTTTTTTTCCTGAGCCTTGAGCTCCTGTTTTTGCAGCTCTTCACAGTCACAACTGCTTGGAGTACAGTATATGGTTTTAGTCACATTCAGGAGGATACATTCACCCACAAATGTGACACTCAAACGTTTTAAGTTCAAATTGTTTTTGAGGAAAGGGCCACGTGCGGATAGACCGATCGTGTGGTGGTTTCCAACGGGTTGCAATCATCTTCTTTGCAGCTGTAAGTCCAGAAACAGCATGTTTAAGTTCGAGAAGCTGAAAGGCTTGCGTCATTCAAAATCAAGACAATGAAAGTAGTAGGCACAGAACACATAAACAAGGCCAAGATTTTGGATGCAACATTGGTTTAAACTGACCAACAAGAGAACACTCCCAAAACTGTCGATGTGTGCCTTGTGCTTGTATTGGGCAGAAAGTGCACAAGGGCTGTTAATATTTTCATGTGGTGCGATGGGGTGAGTATGTCCTATGTATGAAATTGTAGTGAATCTGCTGATGGTCTTGATTGCGTGATACTTCTGGAATGTAGACCTACCAGTCAAGAGCGAGCCTGGGCAATCGCGTGCCCAAAGCCTCTTGATGGATGGGCAGACGGCCCAGATATCACTGAGAACTGATAAAGGCACCATACCACAGTTTTTAGGCTGCACAGTAAATAACTTCGGATAGGTGGATGCAAAGGCCTCTGCCAAGGGACACCGTCCTATGCTGATCTTATTGAGTAAAGAAAGAGAGAACGTGTAGATCAATGCGTTCTGCAAATCAAAGATGGTAACAAGCCAACCTTGCTTAAATTTCTTTTAGACAACAAACTCCCCTCTGTTCCTATTGAGGGCTGTTATCGGCCCCCAATCAGGAGTGCTGTACTATTAAATATGTGGGGAAAAAGTGTGCCAGTTACAAGCTATATGGTAAGTTTCAGCACTCTCCAAGTCGTTATGAAATGTGAGTTAATGGGGCCAAAGCGTAGTTGGCACTGTTTATTGAAACATTGGAAATGGAACATCATGGAGTGACCAGGCTTTGTCATAGCACTTCTATAAGGTACGCCAGCAAACAGACACAGCGGTTCAACCAAAGGAGGCCTCAATACGAAGGACCAGAAATAATGTTTGAAGTTGGGAACTGAGAGGCCAGCATTTTTTCCTCCTCTGTAGAGTAGACATCTTAAGTCATGGCCGTTTTCTTTTCCAAAAAATTAATACTGCTGATTGTAATTTACAGCAATAGCCAGGAGGGCGAGAGGTATCAGAGCTCACAAATAATTATGGGTAGAACATGAATTTTACCACTGAGATATGCTTGACAACATGGGGAGACCCATCCATTTTTCCTTGTCTTTCAAAACGTTGTTCAGGGCAAAAGAATTGATATCTTTAACGATCTGGTTTAAGCAGGGAAGACCACAATGCCTAATTTGAAACTGCTTACAATGGGGATGTTATCGAGATGGTTAAGTTGCGGGCAGAGTCATTTAAATGGTAGTGCTGATTCAAGCAGTTAATGTTAAACCTGTACCTCCCATACCCTCAAATAAAATAGGTGAAAAAAGACTAAGGTTTTTAAAAAGACCAAAACATTGTCTTCAAATATGAGACGTGATGCTTTGCATTACGAAGACATATCGATGACACCATGATCGAATGGCTTGAGCCAGCGGCTCTAGAAGAGACATAATAATGCAGGACCAAGGGACGTCCTTGGTGTGAGATCTAGACTGGAATAAAGAGGAGAGGTGCATCTGGTTAAGACTTGGGCTAAGGGTTAGAATGCAAAAATGTGATCATACCAACAAAGTGTTACCAAAGCCCTCACCTCCAAGACTGACTATACAATGGCCACTCAAGTCTGTTCAAAGGTCTCACTGTCCTCCGCCGCATCAACAATGTGGAGAAGGCGTCCAACATTGCTGCTGCGAGTCCGCGTTTATGAATCCTTTTTGGTCAGGGTTCGGTTTTGCCATATGAGACTCCAACGATTGGCTAGGAGCTTTGCAAAGATTTTTGGCGCGTTAAGCAGCTCAAGGCGTAAGCTAGAGTACTCTGTAGGATCTTTATCCCTTTTCAAGAGTAAGGAAATTAAGGCTGTGTTAACATCCCTTAGAATTCCCCCTTTTATTTAGCGCTCTAGTTCATATAATGTGGTTCCTTATTAGTAAAAAAAGAGGAATTAGTTTCTATGGAATATTTGTCAAATAATAATGCCATTTTGAGTTTTAATGTTATTTGAATAGAACTACGGGCAACTAATTGTCCACTGCTATACAATATGTAATTACTTTTTTTTATTTTATTAGAAATGCAACCAGTCTTAGGTCACCATTCACTGCCTGCTTAAAGATACTGTCACATAGCTGATGATGTAACCCCCCTCAATAAACCCGGGTCAGCCCCTGCATTGCTTTATTGATGTTTTTACAGAACATTACTTCTCATTTCATACAAAGTTATTCTTACAACACTTTGGACCCGAGCAAACTGGAGTAGAGAGAACGAGTGGCTGAACTACATTGTGAGTCATGGCTTCAGTTTGGCCCCGCAGCACTCGTTCAGAACTGGCACAGGACCTGTGCAAAAACTTATCAATAAGAGCTGCAGATTGCCACTAAGAACTTTTTTTTCCCCAGCTGAGTTTTATCTCAATTATTCAGGTAGCTTGCGATTCTCAAATCTCTAGCAGCTAAATTCTTGGAAAGGCCAAGTGGGATAATGACTAAGAAGCTAGGCACTATGTAGCTACAAACACAAAGTTTTACTTCTTCTGCCTTGACCACGAGCAGTGCAGCTAATTTAATCCCCAATGACTTGTTTTGTGAAATTTAAGTTTACTCCCTAGGATGTTCATAGAATGTACATGTTAGTAATCCCAAGCTTTCTCTCCATACCAACACACCTTTGCGTTTCTTGTTCTTTATTTATTTTTTAAAGTGCTGTGTCTCTCAGACATAGCCTTGACGCACAGAGGGGCAGACAAAGCCTCAGAGGACATGCCCTTTATGTCAAGGGAGCTGGAGAGAGAGGAAGCATGGAGGGAAGTGCGGGGCAACTTGCAGGAGGCGGGGAGCCACGCTACGGCAAGCCAAGCTAAATCTCCTCCCTACTTTGTAGCATGCCTACGCTCACCGGCTTGCATAGTGCGAGGAAGGCAGAATTTGTCACCCAGCTTGGAATAATTCAGAATTAGTCAGACATGTTTGATATCCTGGATGCACCTGTCATTATAGGATGTATTATACACAGGATTTGAAGGGAGAATAGAGAAAATACCAAAATACTTTAATGTTTCTAAATGAAGCGTCATTGAAAATCTAGTAAATGTCAAAGACATAAACATTTACTTCTTCCTCTTCCCTTTGTGGCTTATGTTGAATGGAATAAAATTGTTTCACAATGAGATTAATAAAGGAACCACACAATTACACCAGAGGTCTAACAGGGAGGCTTTTGACACTGCTATCTTAAAATGTTACTCAAGTACCTTCTTGTCCGCAAATTCACTCAATGCCTTAAATATCTATATATTGAATAGACATTCATGATAGAGGAGCCATTTGCATGATATTGAGGATGAGGATGTCTGCAAAGCATAATTGTCAAAATAACCTCCGGAGCCAGGCTCGCCTATGTACTGTGAGTACCACTTGAATGCAAGACTTGGCTTTCTTTGTGAGCTCGTTCAAAGGTAACTGAAGTAGAGGCGCAGAGTATGTGGCAATAAAATAATTGGAGGGTTAAAATACGGCTGAAGACCATTTCAAATTTATTTGTCAGTAACATCATATAATGAAAATGGTCCTTGTTATCAATAAAAGAGCAGGGCTTTAACTCTTGCAGTCCCTGGCTGAAGCAGAGGGAGGGTAAAGAAAGGTGGCGGAAGGGCCAATGCAAATGTGGCCATGCTATGTATGAACTGTGTGCAAACGCTTGTCTCTCAGACCCTTAGTGACATACAAAATGGTTTTCCCCCCTAAAATGTTTTTTTCAAATGAAAATCTGTCCCTCCGAATTTACATGAAAGACATGTCCACTTGGACAATAGAGCTTAGACCATCAATGACCTGCTCTTCAGATAATGGCCCAGGCAACACCCATGAGGATTGTCTGGTGATACCACAAATCTCCTGCTTCAGAACGTGATGTCATTGTGAAGTTGAATACATTTTGAAAAAACTCAACCCATTAAGTCAGACTTACTTTTCTTTTAGGATTGTACATTGATTAAATGGATTGTCATGTACCCTTCCCATGATTGTATAACTATTGTTACCCCTGACTTTCATCTGGTGCCATCATTTGCAGTATAGCATCCTTGGGTCCCTTGAGAGACGTATAAAATCCAAGTTATATTGTACCAATGCATTTCTGGGCCTTAAACTTTGACCATACTTCAATACAGACATGAACAGCTGAAGACTTGTATGACAACAGACGTGCATGCACTTCTACTACAAATGGGGGGTCTTTGCAGAAGCGTTTCAGACATGCACTAGAAAACAACATGCCGACCTCCCAACAGCAAGAACAACTCCTTTTTTTGTTGTTTAGCTGAAGAACAAGAAAGTGTAGAAAAAGATTAATGGGGAATACAGTAGTGACATACCGTTTGCTTTTGCCCTGAGCTGGCAGACAGGGGCAGGTCACACCATTTACATCACAATGTCGCAACCATGAACACCTCACGAGGTGTATAACCTATGGCCACGTGTTTAAAGTATGTAGGTGAAAAAAAAAAGATTGCAATTGTGGTTGCAGCCATTTTATCACTCCATACTCCGAAATAAAGGCAACACTTGTCCTGTTCTATCTCTGTAGAAACATGTTAACACCTCCTAGATCCAACTAATCCATGAAAGAAGCCGACGTGGTTTGTTTCTGCATAAAGATCACGTTGGCATTGACAGTGTGTTAGTGAGAGCAAAAACAAACCTGGAAGCTATCTTTTCTTACTCACTTTGCCAGAATCTTCTTATATACAACAGAAAAATACATTTGCTGCAGTTTGTATGTCAGTTCAACCTCAAAAGCCACAAACATTGATTACCTACCTACCATATGGCCCACGCTGGTGGCAACACGCCTCTGCAGACTCATCCACACACTTAAGCACTCATATTTTAAACCTTTGAAAATATGTTTAAGATAACCCCCCCTGCAACCATCATACCATACATAGGATCACATTTCCTGAAATTTAACGTCAAATAAATGCATTGATTTGTTTTAATGATAAATTGATAATACAATTGTTAACGCATTTATTATGCAAAACATCCAACTAATCCACAGCAGAGCAATAACTGAACAACTCCACTGGCTTTTAAAGACCCACTAAATGATATAAGATTGGTAAGAATATGTGACAGATGCATAAATTTGCCTTTTATAAGTATACTCTCCACCAATAGACGGAGAGAAATGTGGTTCTGTTGGCTATCCTCGCTCACTGGCGATTATCGCTAGACTAATAATTAGATTTGAAAGTACCTTGGAGCAATCCATCTCAACTCAGCGTGGTGAAAAGGGGTGCTTGTGGAACGTGCGGTAATACAAGTTTCTTGACTGACATGAAAATCTACGAAAATATGATTATTTTGTTTGTTTAGTTTCCTGTGGTGTGAATTCCCCCACCTTATAGAACACAATGAGACTGTAATGCAGTCTTACACATATGATGGGCCTCCCACGGCAGCCACTTCAAATTGATTTGTCACGAAATGATACACAAATTATTACAAAGCAGAGAGATATATTTCTTGTTAAACCGTTGGTTAATAATTCCCTCGGGAACAACAGATAGGGTTTTTTTGTCCTCTTGAGTGCAAGCATTTTATCACACGCAGATAGGTTCTAGATACTTTCTCAACGGTACGTAGACATTAGATTTTTTAACTTCACTGTAGGAATCTTGATGTCCTATTTCAAGATTACGTAGCATTATTTCTGTATACATCAATGATCTGATTCTGAATCTATACCAACAAAAAATGTATTTAAAGCCCCCCCCCCCCCCTAATTGCCTAAGGCAATTGCACTAGGATTGTATCCATTTTTTAATGGACAAACATAATTATTAGACAGTGCAGGGGAAGCTAAAGGAACTTGTGTATGCTCCTCTGTTTGTTTGGCAAACACCAAAAACTGCTAACCAACAAATTGCCTCATGCATTTCACATGCCTCAATTTGGCTGCAAAGCCTCAAGTATAATACAGGAGCACTGACAAATATGGGACCGTGTTGATTTGACCAGTGTTTCTTTGGTCCAACTCCTAAATATTTCAGCCATGAATATGGAAGCAGGAGTCTCTCCCCCCATGTTGGCGAGACGCCTGTAATGCAAAACCGTATCACTGTAGGGAGAAACAAAGCAAGGTCAAATGTATGGTCAGAGTAAAGTGGTGCAGGTGCTAATGTTGGGCATTAGTCTCTGTCAGAGCTTGGTTAGAGGGAGTTGTGTGCAAGGCTGTGCAATCTGGAGAGGATCCAGTCAAGTCAGCAGGGTAAGCAGGCTCATTTACCTCCAGTCAGATGCTGCTCTACATCAAAGAGTCTCACTTAAAGCTGCGGAGGGCTTCGACTCTGACTCTTCCTGTGTCTTACAATTAATGGATTTTGACCGCAGACACAATGGATTAACTATACAGGATAAACACATCAATGTCATATTTACGTTTTCCGAGCCAAAAAACGTGGACACTGAGGAGCGACGTTGTTGTGTCTTTCACAATATGCCAGTTCTGGGAAGAAACATTAGGACCACACTAAGCGTTCCTTCAAGTTGCATCTCACACTCAAGACAGATAAGTGTCCTCTCAGATTTCTCAGAATTTTTCTGTTCCCATATGATGTTTTATTCACGACATGGCTGTCACTTGTCAGCCAGAGTTCACCTCTTTCATACAGATTTGTGTTCTGTGCACCAGTGCTGGCACATTGCTTGGAGGGACCACTGTTCTCGCCCTAAATAATATGTCCTGGTCACGCAAAGTTCTGATTTCATCAACTGGAGGCCATAACTGTATACTCCTAATGACGGGTACCTCAGGTGACGCTGCGCCATTCATCACAATCAACTGTATGGCTATTTATTTATTTATTTACCTAAATTCAACCATGTAAAAGTCACGTCTAGATTTAAATCTCTTGTTCAAGAAGGCAGCAAGGAGACCGAAAAAGTAACATGTTGGTGTTGTACAGGTGTGTTTCAATTGGGAAATTGGTTTCATAATTTGCTACATAATTGGTTGTGTATTATGTGTTTATCTGATGAAATGTAACTACTCACCGTAGGTAATTTTGACAAAGTCATTGCCTTGTCCATCCTGACTAATACCACCTCTGGGATAACAAGTTGTCAGAAATTCTGTGAACTGGAGAAGACACAGCCATTCAGGCAGTCAAATTTTGATTTCTGCTTCCAAACAGAGTTGGTATGTTTATGCTCTACCCCAGCCCGCTGTTATTCTGGCCTTTGCTTTACAAAAGTGGCCACTGAGAACAATCTCAATTTGCAGACCCTTGTGCTTGTGCAGTGGGTTATTTTAGATCAAGCTTGAGAAGAAAGTTGCCAATCATTACAATTCCTGTGTAATCATGGTGAATTTGTTCTAAGTGGCCATAATCATACTCGCTTGTGGCTGACAGTTTTACCCTGGCCACAATGTTCCTATCTTTTTATTATGTATTCAAATGAATAAAACATTATATTATAGAATTTTCTAAAATGGTGCTTAAATCTTTTTTTTTACTCCAACAGTACTGAGTTGCTTTCTCCTAATTAATGTTGTTTTGATGGTAGGGAATACATTAATAGGACCGAGCTCCTGGGAAATTTAGATTCCGTGTTCCACTGGAACCATTCGGATGGGCTTTTTCCTGAGAACC
>NC_045749.1:18637697-18643513 GCF_008692095.1 Etheostoma spectabile | reverse complement strand
AAGTGGTTTAAGGATGCGGAGGCCATCCGAAGCCCTGATCACAATCCTATGAAAATGTATGTGCAAAGCTGAAAAGCATGTGTGAGCAAGGTGGCCTACAACTAGGCTCAGTTACACAAGTTCGTCAGGAGTGGACCAAAATTCTTGCTACTATTGTGAGAAGCGGTGTGGAAGAATATCTGTACACCCAAGTCATACAGTTTAAAGGCAATGGTATCAAATACAAATGAAATGTACATGAAACTTCTGACTTTGACAAAAATACAAAAATAATCTAAAAAATCCTCATTACTTTGACATTTAGCAATTATATAATAATTTGGTAATTCTAACGGACCTAAACCAGGAAAAGTGATTGTCTGATTTCATGTCAGTGAGGAAAAAAGAAAAGGAAATGTCTTTTATATAGTGTATGTAAACTTCTGGTTTCAACTGTGCATAAGAGTACACTAGATGAACATGTCTGTACAGGCCGATGTGTCATCTACATGTGAAGTCATTCTCGATGTTGCTTTGTTTAAATCTATATCTCTCAATCATTCACCGGCGTTATTGCATTAAAAAAAAGAGGGCTCACTGTGCAGAAATCTGCTGAGGTTTGTCTGCTCCGGGGGTTTGCTGGTGGAGGGTGACAACTTAATGGCGATTAAAACCGACACAACTAATCTATCATACATCCTGCCTGTCGGCTTGAAATTCCTCTTTTTAAAGAATGGTTTATCGTGCAGCCATGAGTCACGCTGTACAATATTGCTGGCTGCGGCCTTGTGTGTTTACAAGATGTGTGTCTGGATTATATCTCTAACGTGGACATATCTGATACTATTTGGACGTGCAATCTCGATGTTTGGATTACCCAGTAGAATCTGAAAAAAACATGACTAGTTATTCGTCTTAACCTAAGAAACCCATGGCAGATTGAAATGTCTTGTACAACAGGTCAAAACATTGGTGAAAGTTGAAAATTACCAAAATAATCATTTTCACAGGTTGGTTGATGTATTATTATCCTACATTTCTATGTAAGAATAATTCTTTTTCACATTGTAAAAAAACCTTAATTTGCTTTAAAGGCAGCAATCATGCTTATAATAATTTGACATCGATCAAGGAAGAAAGGGGCAACCACATCTCATAGGCTGTAGAAAATAAGTGCAAATAATACAAAGGCAGTACTTATGTGTGGAAAAAGTCCCAAGATTGTCTTTAATTTAATGGAAGCACTGAAAAATGTACTCCCTGTCACCCAAATGATACTTTAGCCGGTTGTTTTCTTTGTTTTCCTGCTGCCTTCGACAAACCCATTAAAACAAGTTAATCATCCATTTATTACACACAAACATCAATTAATCATGTCCATCTTCTTTTAACTCCTTTTTAAAGCTCCATAAACCAGATATGTGAGCGCCTGTCAAGAAACACTACGAGAGCAGCCGGCACGTTAGCTAGAAACGCAGAAAAATGGGAGAGATGCTCATTTAAAATTATTCTGGGTCATGATCCAGCTTGGTGAATTAAGAGCAAGTGACGTTGGGGTTACATAAACGTGCCACATCTTCCAAATGGAATCGCAAAGTTTTGTTGTTGTACCGCTGCTGTACTCTAATTTAAAATGATTGACTCAATTAGTGTTTTGTTCATAGATGTGATACTTTAGTCTATGAGGAAAGTTGATTCCAGCCCTGTAGATTCACTGTAAAACATGCAGCACTGAATGATTCAAATAAATGGTAACACTTTACAAAATGGTCCGTGAATTATCATGAATTCATGCATGACTTCTTTTTCGCTTTATGTACTGTAGCATTTGCACGTCACAGGATGTATCGCAGTCACAAATCTGAAAGTGCTGCAAAAATGCGCCTGAGCAGTGTATACAGACATTTTTCTTGTAAAAAGATGTCGGGCAGTGACGACTAGTCACTGGGCATGCCCTCAACATGACTGTCAGCAGATTGTTGAAGCCTCTCACCTGCATGCTGTAACGCAACGCCCACTGCCCTGTCAAACACAACGAATCAAGTAACGTGCATTGCTACATGGTCTAATGCTCCATTGTCTCCCTGGTCAGGAAGGAAGGAAAACGTTTTACAAAATAACTGCATTCAAAACAAATATACATTTTAAATTCTTAGCAAAACCATTTTTTTTTTTTTTTTAGTTTAGCTTTATAAAAAGCAGATGATGTTGGGTGTGAAATGTGTCGGCCAGCATCAATGGCTGCCGAGCAGAGCGGAGCATTTGATGAATCTCTTTAGCTCATAACAGACCCAAAGTTGAGTCGCCATCATGTGATCTTCTTCAATCTTTACTATTGAGGTCAAATACATCTCCCAGTTTCTCCCCGCTATCACTGTCCTCCATTACGGTTCACTCTGATTCTCATGTTTGTTCCATTTCCCATGGTGCCTGTATTCTCCTGTATTCCTCAAGAAGTAAGCCATTTTCTCATCCACAATGTGTCATCACACAGCAAGTTTCAACCTTGGTGTTGAAAGGACATTTCACATTTCAGAACTAAGGCCCGGTGTCTGTGCTACGTAATGCACACGATTGCATGTCCTTGTTTAGCATCAAGTCAATTATTTATTCTATGTCTTTCTAACCGTATTTAACATGCACAACTGTAAGGGGTTTGTCATCAGGGAATGCAATTTTAATCATGAGGAAGCGGACAGGAAATGGAGTTATAATGAACAATAATAAAGAATACAAAATGTGATCTATCTGCTGACTCACGGCAGAACATATGATTAGGAATTGCCATTTGTTTATGGCATTAAAGAATACTAAATATCAATCTAACGGGAGAAAGTACTGTAAGTAAAACACATTTTCTTTAATATACTAATGAATTATTTAAATGGTAATCATTTAAGGAAAGACTAATGCATCCAGTAAACCAGTGTAAAATACTGTGTTTATGGGATCTATGTTGAGGTTTAACAGTTGATAGAATGGTAATTTTTATTTGTGGTGGAAGTTTACGCTACTGCATTTTGTTTTTGTCTGTGCTCATCTGGGCTGGCGGCGCTACTTTTGGATGGCAGCGTTCATAACTTTAGTGCTGGAATTACCTGACACCGGTCTAGTCATTGTCAGTCGTTCATCATCAGAAGAGTTTGTGCGAAAGACAAATGGCCATGTTAAAAGCTGTCGACAGAGGAAGGTGTATATCTTACGAAGTTGGAGTTAGTTCATGATATCGAGACATAAAATGGACCTTGACAGTGTGCTACCCATACACAGATGTTAGCGCCTACATCTCGCAGAAAAAAAATAAATCAATCTTTGGAGGCCTTTGTCCAATTTACAAACATGTGATTAGAGGAACTTCCGATCTACACGCCAAATGCCAACTACACAATCACTAACAAAACACAGCATAACAATGCATAAGTTAGCATGATCGTAATACCCACTATAGCAAAATGAAACGCATAGTTAGCCTACCATTTAGTCTGACTGTATACTACAGTCCTGACAAAAGTCTTGTCGTTGTGTAAATTGACCTGAAGTGCCGCTGAAATATATTTCTAATCAGATTATTACAAGAAATGGTCATTTTAATCCCAACAGCTTGTAAAAAGTTTCAGTGCAAAAAGAAACCGTCAAAGTATTCATATTCACAGCTTGGTAAAGCCCATTGAGTCAATTTTTGCAAAGACATAAGTGTTGTCGCCTTGTCATATGAGCTTTACCTGACTAATAATGGATCAATTAGGTCTCAGGTGTGTATAAAAACAACCCCAGTACACTAGACCTTCACATCAACTGCAACTAGACCTCTGCAAACTGCCTAAGATTCACCCTGAGACTAAAGTTTTGATTATCAAGAGGCTGAAGACCAGATCCACTGCTGATGTGGCAGACACCTTCAATGTGTCTCAGCGTCAAGTACAGAGGATTAAAAAAACATTTGAAGACACTGGAGATGTTTTTGACAAGCCCAGGTCAGGCAGACCCCGCAAGACAACTGCTCGAGGGGACCGTTTGTTGGCTCAAAAATCTAAGGCCAGCCCATTTTCTACTGCAGCAGAGCTCCACGAGACCTGGTCACCTGAAGTTCCTGTGTCAACCTGAAGAGTGTCAGTGCCCAGAAGCCAGCACTAAACAAAAGACAATTGAAAAACTGTGTGGCATTTGCCAAGGCCCACAGCCTGCTAAAAGAGGACGCTGGAGAAGTGGAGAAATGGATTTTTCAGATGAATCATCTGTTGAATTACACCACAGTTGCCGCAAATATTGCAGGAGACCTACTGGAGCCCTCATGGATCCAAGATTCACCCAGAAAACAGTGAAGTTTGGTGGCGGAAAATCATGGTCTGGGGTAACATCCAGTATGGGGGTGTGTGAGAGCTGCAGGGTGGAAGGCAACATCAATAGTCTCAAATACCAAGAAATCTTAGCTACCTCTCATATTCCCAACCATAAAAGAGGCCAAATTCTCCAGCAGGATGGTGTCCATCGCATACTTCATCTCCACTTCAAAGTTCCTCAAGGCGAAGAGATCAAGAAGCTCCAGGATTGGCGGCCCAGTCACCGACATGAACATCATTGAGCATATGTAGGGTAGGATGAAAGAGGAAGCATGGAAGACCAAACCAAAGAATATTGATGAACTCTGGGAGGCAGCAGACGCTTTCCTAGCTATTCCTGATGACTTCATAATCATTGTATGAATCCTTGCCAAACCGATGGATGCAGTCCTTCAGCTCATGGAAGTCATACAAGATATTAAATTTGGTTCTCACAGCACGCTATTAACTTGCTGACATATTTTAGTATTTGCAGTAAATTTGTTCAATTTATGTATAGGCGACAAAACTTTTTTGTTTTGCCAAAATTTGACCTTTCTGTCTTGTTTAATGATAAAATCTTGTTTCAGTGAAACTAATTTATTTCAGTGCATTGAACATCATTTGGGGGGGTTTTAGCTTTTTATATGAGCTATTTCTTACACCAATTGAGAGTTTCACTGAAACAAGATTTATCATTTAAACAAGACAGAAAGGTCAAATTTTGGCAAAACAAAAAAGTTTTGTCGCCTATACATAAATTGAACAAATTTACTGCAAATACTAAAATATTTCCAGCAAGTTAAATAGCGGTGCTGTGAGAACCAAATTTAATATCTTGTATGACTTCCATGAGCTGAAGGACTGCATCCATCGGTTTGGCAAGGATTCATACAATGATTATGAAGTCTCAGGAATAGCTAGGAAAGCGTCTGCTGCCTCCCAGAGTTCATCAATATTCTTTGGTTTGGTCTTCCATGCTTCCTCTTTCATCCTACCCTACATATGCTCAATGATGTTCATGTCGGTGACTGGGCCGCCAATCCTGGAGCTTCTTGATCTCTTCGCCTTGAGGAACTTTGAAGTGGAGATGAAGTATGCGATGGACACCATCCTGCTGGAGAATTTGGCCTCTTTTATGGTTGGGAATATGAGAGGTAGCTAAGATTTCTTGGTATTTGAGACTATTGATGTTGCCTTCCACCCTGCAGCTCCTCACACACCCCCATACTGGATGTACCCCAGACCATGATTTTTCCGCCACCAAACTTCACTGTTTTCTGGGTGAATCTTGGATCCATGAGGGCTCCAGTAGGTCTCTCTGCAATATTTGCGGCAACTGTGGTGTAATTCAACAGATGATTCATCTGAAAAATCCATTTCTTCCACTTCTCCAGCGTCCACTTTTAGCGGCTGTGGGCTTGGCAAATGCCACACAGTTTTTCAATTGTCTTTTGTTTAGTGCTGGCTTCTGGGCACTGACACTCTTCAGGTTGACACAGGAACTTCAGGTGACCA
>NC_045749.1:18597582-18637687 GCF_008692095.1 Etheostoma spectabile | reverse complement strand
AGCTCTGCTGCAGTAGAAAATGGGCTGGCCTTAGATTTTTGAGCCAACAAACGGTCCCCTCGAGCAGTTGTCTTGCGGGGTCTGCCTGACCTGGGCTTGTCAAAAACATCTCCAGTGCTTCAAAGTTTTTTAATCCTCTACTTGACGCTGAGACACATTGAAGGTGTCTGCCACATCAGCAGTGGATCTGGTCTTCAGCCTCTTGATAATCAAAACTTTAGTCTCAGGGTGAATCTTAGGCATGTTGCAGAGTCTAGTTGCAGTTGATGTGAAGGTCTAGGTACTGGGGTTGTTTTATACACACCTGAGACCTAATTGATCCAATTAGTCACAGGTAAAGCTCATATGACAAGGCGACAACACTTATGTCTTTGCCAAAAATTGACTCAATGGGCTTTACCAAGCTGTGAATATTAGAATACTTTGACGGTTTCTTTTTGCACTGAAACATTTTTACAAAAGCTGTTGGGATTAAAATGAGCCATTTCTTGTAAATAAATCTTGATTAGAAATATATTTCAGCGGCACTTCAGGTCAATTTGTACACAAGCGACAAGACTTTTGTCAGGGACTGTAGTATACAGTCAGACTAAATGGTAGGCTAACATTATGCGTTTCATTTTGCTGGATAGTGGGTAATTAACTGATGCATGCTAACTTATGCATTGTTAGCTGGTGTTTTGTTAGTGATTGTGTAGTTGGCATTTGGCGTGTAGATCGGAAGTTCCTCTAATCACATGTTTGTAAATTGGACAAAGGCCTCCAAAGATTGATTTATTTTTTTTCTGCGAGATGTAGGCGCTAACATCTGTGAGTATGGGTAGCACACTGTCAAGGTCCATTTTATGTCTCGATATCATGAACTAACTTCAACTTCGTAAGATATACACCTTTGCCTCTGTCGACAGCTTTTAACATGGCCATTTGTCTTTCGCACAAACTCTTCTGATGATGAACGACTGACAGATGACTAGACCGGTGTCAGGTAATTACAGCAGCTAAAGTTATGAACGCTGCCATCCAAAAGTAGCGCCGCCAGCCCAGAATGAGCACAGACAAAAACAAAATGCAGTAGCGTAAACTTCCACCACAAAATATAAAAAAATTACCATTCTATAACAACTGTTAAACCTCAACATAGATCCCATTAAAACACAGTATTTTACACTGGTTTACTGGATGCATTAGTCTTTCCTTAAATGAATTATCCATTTAAATAATTCATTTAAGTAATACTTTAAAGAAAATGTGTTTTTACTTACAGTACTTTCTCCCGTTAGATTGATATTTAGTATTCTTTTAATGCCATAAATACAAATGGCAATTCCTCAATCATATGATATTCTGCCGTGAGTCAGCAGATAGATCACATTTTGTATTCTTTATTATTGTTCTATTGTTCATTATAACTCCATTTCCTGTCCGCTTCCTCATGATTAAAATTGCATTCCCTGATGACAAACCCCATTACAGTTGTGCATGTTAAATACGGTTAGAAAGACATAGAATAAATAAATTGACTTGATGCTAAACAAGGACATGCAATCGTGTGCATTACGTAGCACAGACACCGGGCCTTAGTTCTGAAATGTGAAATGTCCTTTCAACACCAAGGCTTGAAACTTGCTGTGTGATTGACAGCATTTGTGGATGAGAAAATGGCTTCTCTTCTTGAGGAATACAGGAGAATACAGGCACCATGGGAAATGGAACAAACATGAGAATCAGAGTGAACCGTAATGGAGGACAGTGATAGCGGGGAGAAACTGGGAGATGTATTTGACCTCAATAGTGAAAGATTGAAGAAGATCACATGATGGCGACTCAACTTTGGGTCTGTTATGAGCTAAAGAGATTCATCAAATGCTCCGCTCTGCTCCGGCAGCCATTGATGCTGGCCTGACACATTTCATCACCCAACATCATCTGCTTTTTATAAAGCTAAACTAAAAAAAAAAAAAATGGTTTTGCTAAGAATTTAAAATGTATATTTGTTTTGAATGCAGTTATTTTGTAAAACGTTTTCCTTCCTTCCTGGACCAGGGAGACAATGGGAGCATTAGACCATGGTAGCAATGCACGTTACTTGATTAGTTGTGTTTGACAGGGCAGTGGGCGTTGCGTTACAGCATGCAGGTGAGAGGCTTCAACAATCTGCTGACAGTCATGTTGAGGGCAGTGACAGTGACTAGTTGTCACTGCCCTGACATCTTTTTACAAGAAAAATGTCTGTAATACACTGCTCAGGCGCATTTTTGCAGCACTTTCAGATTTGTGACTGCGATACATCCTGTGACGTGCAAATGCTACAGTACATAAAGCGAAAAAGAAGTCATGCATGAATTCATGATAATTCACGGACCATTATTGTAAAGTGTTACCATTTATTTGAATCATTCAGTGCTGCATGTGTTTACAGTGAATCTACAGGGCTGGAATCAACTTTCCTCATTAGACGATAAAGTATCACATCTATGAACAAAACACTAATTGAGTCAATCATTTTAAATTAGAGTACAGCAGCGGTACAACAACAAAACTTTGCGATTCCATTTGGAAGATGTGGCACGTTTATGTAACCCCAACGTCACTTGCTCTTAATTCACCAAGCTGGATCATGACCCAGAATAATTTTAAATGAGCATCTCTCCCATTTTTCTGCGTTTCTAGCTAAAGTCTGCCGGCTGCTCTCGTAGTGTTCTAATGACAGGCGCTCACATATCTGGTTTAATGGAGCTTTAAAAAGGAGTTAAAAGAAGATGGACATGATTAATTGATGTTTTGTGTAATAAAAATGGATGATTAACTTGTTTTAATGGGTTTGTCGAAGGCAGCAGGGAAAACAAAGAAAACAACCGGCCTAAAGTATCATTTGGGTGACAGGGAGTACATTTTTCAGTGCTTCCATTAAATTAAAGACAATCTTGGGACTTTTTCCACACATAAGGTACTGCCTTTGATATTATTGCACTTATTTTCTACAGCCTATGAGAATGTGGTTGCCCCTTTCTTCCTTGATCGATGTCAAATTATTATAAGCATGATTGCTGCCTTTAAAGCAAATTAAGGTTTTTTTACAATGTGAAAAAATGAATTATTCTTACATAGAAATGTATGGATAATAATACATCAACCAACCTGTGAAAATGATTATTTTGGTAATTTTCAAACTTTCACCAATGTTTTGACCTGTTGTACAAGACATTTCAATCTGCCATGGGTTTCTTAGGTTAAGACGAATAACTAGTCATGTTTTTTTCAGATTCTACTGGGTAATCCAAACATCGAGATTGCACGTCCAAATAGTATCAGATATGTCCACGTTAGAGATATACTAAATCCAGACGACACATGCAATCTTGTAAACACACAAGGCCGCAGCCAGCAATATTGTACAGCGTGACTCATGGCTGCACGATAAACCATTCTTTAAAAAGAGGAATTTCAAGCCGACAGGCAGGGGATGTATGATAGATTAGTTGTGTCAGGTTTTATATCAGCCATTTAAGTTGTCACCCTCCACCAGCAAACAGCCCCGGAGGCAGACAAACCTCAGCAGATTTCTGCACAGTGAGCACTCTTTTTTTTTTAATGCAATAACGCCGGTGAATATGATTGAGAGATTATAGATGTATAACAAAAGCAACATCGAGAATGGACTTCACATTGTAGATGACACATCGGCCTGTACAGACATCATGTTCATTCTAGTGTACTCTTATGCACAGTTGAAACCAGAAGTTTACATACACTATATAAAAAGACATTTCCTTTTCTTTTTTCCTCACTGACATGAAATCAGACAATCACTTTTCCTGGTTTAGGTCCGTTAGAATTACCAAAATGATTCATATAATGCTAAATGTCAAAGTAATGAGGATTTATTTAGATTATTTTTGTATTACTTTTGTCAAAGTCAGAAGTTTACATGTACATTTCATTTGTATTTGATACCATTGCCTTTAAACTGTATGACTTGGGTCGTACAGATATTCTTCCACACGCTTCTCACAATAGTAGCAAGAATTTTGGTCCACTCCTGACAGAACTTGTGTAACTGAGCCTAGTTTGTAGGCCACCTTGCTCACACATGACTTTTCAGCTTTGCACATACATTTTCAATAGGATTGTGATCAGAGCTTCGAGATGGCCTCCGCAATCCTTAAACCACTTTGTAACTAGTTTGGCAGTATGCTTCGGGTCACTGTCCATTTGGAAGACCCATTTGCATCCAATCTTTAACTTCCTGGCTGATGTCTTGATACGTTGCTTCAGTATTTCCACATAATTGTCTTTCCTCATGACGATTTTATCAAGTGCACCAGTCTCTATTGCAGCAAAACAAGCCCACAACATGATGCTGCCACCCCCGTATTTCACAGTTGGGATGGTGTTCTCAGGCTTGTAAGCTTCCCCCTTTTTCCTCCAAATGTAACAATGGTAATTATGGCCAAAGAGTTTGATTTTAGTTTCGTCAGACTACAGGAAATGTCTTTAAAAAATTAAGGTCTTTGTCCCTTTGTGCATTTGCAAACGTTTTTTTTTTTAATGCTTCTTTTGGAGTAATGGTTTCTTCCTGGCAGAGAGGCCTTTTAGCACATGTCGGTACAGTATCCGGTCCACAATTCTCTTCCTCATATCTCGTTTCTTTTGACTTTCCAGTGATGGTACACAAAGAAGCAGTGTGTTTCAGGTGTAAGGAGCTAGATTTGTTTCTTTATTACATGCGAGACAATAAATGATCCGAGAGAGAAAAAAAGTTTGAGAAAAAGGGATCACACTGATGCACACTGCATTTTATGAGAAAAAACATTTGAGAGAAAGTTTTCATACCAATTCCCAAAAAAAGAAATCTCTCAATACATTTTCTCAAATATATATATTTTTTGGCTGTCAGTGTCAAAGAAATTCTCAAAAAAAAAGTGTTTCTCTCAAAACGTAAAATCTCTCCCAAAACACTTTTTTAAACTTAAATATTTTTTTTGCTATCAGTGGGAAAATGAATTCTCAAAAAAAAAAAAATCAGGGTCTCGCTCTCAAAACCCAAAAGTCTTTGCTTTCAATTCAATTTTTTGCTCTAGTCTCAGGATTTTTCTCTCGATGTGAAAATAGTGTCATAGGCGGGGCCCCGTTCCCATTGGCCAGTTGGGTGAGCACCGTCTTGTCTGAATCATCAGAAAATCTGAATCATTACACCATTGTCACTGTAACTAGCAGCCAGACAACTTCTAAATAAATACATTTTAATTATCTAAACACACTTTAACAGTGCAACTGAAACCCTGGCGGTGAGCTCCAGGTCCTGCAGCCGCAGACGGACCTCCCTCAGTGGGGCTCGGCCAGCGTGGAACCATTGCTAGAAAGCTTTGCTGCCGAAACAAATCCAGCTCCATACACACGTGCCTTAAAAAACATCCACAGGTGTGTCTCTAATTAACTCAAATGTTGTCCATAAACCAATAAATCCGAAGCTTCCAAAGACATGACATGATCATCTGGGCTTTCCAAAATTGTTTAAAAGACATGTAACCTTAGTGTATGTAAACTTCTGACTTTGAAGAAAGTAATAAAAAAAAATCCTCTCATTATTCTGGCATTTAGCAAATATAAAACAATATTGGTAATGTTTTTGGTAAAACAGGAAAAGTGATTGTCTGATTTCTTGTCAGACAGTGAGGGAAAAAAAAGTATTTGTCTTTTTATGTAGTGTATGTAAACTTCTGGTTTCAACTGTATTTGACATTTCCCCCGACAAGATATTCATCAATATCAGTCATTCTTAATAAACCCATTCTGGATTTCTCATCGTCTCTCATTTGAGCCTTCCCTCTAGCGGCCCACCCAACAGCATCCCCTGCCACTCTAATGGTATTTTCTCCCATCAACCAGCTTATCAAATCCAAATTCCAATGATGGATAAATCTGCCTGGGCCAATGCGCTGGAGTGCCGCCCGCTTCTATCAATCAACGTGTTGCGAGGTGATTGTGTCCTGCTGGGATGTATGACATTATGAGGTCCATTTGGAAACCCAGCTGAGTTCCAATGGCTCCGATCGCTCAAAGTCAATTTCCGACATTGTTTTCCTTTTTGTAATCTATGCTCTTCTGAAAAAAAGCACACTTTATCCCTCCTCATGTCTCGTATGCATGTAGCACTCTCCATGACGAGCAGAGCTATTTTCCCCCTCCTATCCCGTGGGATGTATGGTCCACTTTCCCCAGGCATTAAATGAGTGTGTATTGCATGGTTGTATGTCTACAACAGCACTTCGACATGGTTATGCTTTTAAAGTGACTATTGAAGAAAAGTAATCTGAAAAGAAATATAACCATTCCATTGCTGTGGGAGAAACATTACACAATGTTTTGCTGTTTTTTTTTTTTTTTCCAAGGTGCAAAATCTGATGCCAGCATGCCACTTTTTCTGCAAAGAAAACCCAAGTTAACATCTGCACCATGGAATGAAAAAGTAATTTAATAAAATCAATATATGACCAACATGCAAAACTCTAATATCAGAGAAACTGGGACATATTGTTTAGAAAGCAATAACACATTAAGCTTGTCAAAAAATAAGACAAAATAAGAGTTGTTTTTTACAACGAATCCTGAGAAAGAAAAGTCAAAAAAACAAATCCATTGAAGTGCACCAGTAAGATTCACCTTTGCAGGCCTTCAGTGTATTTCAGGAATCTAATCTTTTCACGAGGAAGCCTGTCTGACTGGAGACGGAGCGTTTGTGAGTTTGAAATGCCAATCTTCAACTGTTTGTGATTGCATTGCTGTGCCAGAGAATTTCTTTTGCTGGTGCTATGGGGTTGCTCATCTTTTTTCAGTGAAGGTGCTCTGAAATTTACAATAGGGTTTACCATTAATGTGCCGGTTGCCACAGCTTAATTTCTTTTCATGAAGTTTTTTTGTGGCGTTTTGGATTTCAACTTGTCCTGTTGGGGAAAGACATCCAGCAAAGGGCCGCAGGTCGGAGTCAAACCCGTGGCCTCTGAGTCGAGGAACAATCCTTAATATACGTGCGCATGCTGTACCAACTGAGCTAACCCGGCCATAGCTTAAGTTTGACTGCAACACACACACACACACACACACACACACACACACACACACACACACACACACACACACACACACACACACACACACACACACACACACACACACACACACACACACACAGATATTCAGCTCAAGGGATTACAATGTAAGTTTCGAAGGCCTGCCTACTTACACACATCCTGAGTATAAAATGTCACACAGTTATGCTACAAACAGGGCTTGTAAGCAGCAAGCAACAGACACAAGTTTGTGCACATTTCAACCGTAGATTCTGAGATCCGTAGATCTAATGTTATATGAATGAGCGTCGCATAGAGATGCATTACACTTAAGAGGCAATTGAGGGAAATAAAATCATTCACTTACCATTAGACATCTTCATAAGAAAACAACGCGTCTGTTGCTGTGGTTGTGTGTAAATGAGTCAATGATTATGCCACTGTCCTGGGCCCTTGTTCTCTCAGTGATAATAGCCAACAGTGCCAGGTTACGGTTTCGAGAGTCCCCACAGGAAGTGTGAGAGAAATGCACATCAGGGTTATGAACTCCTGAGGGCTGCGGACTGGTAGAGCTCTGCAGAGAAGTTCTCCCTCACTTATTCCATAATGTTGGGTCATAGACAATTTGTCTAGAAAAGATGAGTATTTGGGGCTTAGAGCTGGCATACCAGTACATTATCTATCTCTATTTAATTCGCTGTTTCATCGCGATTGACCACCTGTCTATAACAGGATAGATAGAAAGAGAGTGTTTTCTGGTTATCCATGCGGTCTAAAGTTTACTCCTTCTAAAAGGGGGCCTCCACAACAAAAGCCTCCAAATGTTGAGCAGTTTGGGCCAGCCTTCACTCACATAATGGAGTCTGTGTTGCAACTCCTGTGTTTACCCACAGGCCTTCTATTTGGGACACTGGTGCAACATACAGAGGACTCAAATGCAAGACCAGGCACAAAAGCAAGTAACGTCAAAAAGAGTTTACTTGACTGGCAGGTTCAGTACATGGGAATTCAGTACAGAACAAGCAGGAAAAAACAGTAAGCTAAGACGTAGTCAAAAAACAGAAGCAAGCTCCAAATCCAAGAAAAGTACATCTCTCACACAAGAGAGCTAAGACCAACTAGCACAGAGAACAGGAAACACACAAATACAAGTGGGAGGAAGGGATAATGAGGGACAGGTGAATCAGGGTGGGGTAGGCGATCAAATAGGTAGGAAGTGATGCATCTGAAATGATGCATCACTTCCTGAAGAGGGGAAAAATGCATGATAGGCGTACTGGCCTATAGGTAAGGTAGTCACTAAGGTAGCCATCCAAAAATAGAGCTCATCTCAAGGATTCACTCTGTCACATTAAAAATATTAAAGTAGTGTAGAGTGTAAAGTATAGTGATTCATAAAATCATGCCAACAACCATTATTTTGACTAAAAAAAGTATGTATAAAGGCACCCAAGTTATTGTAGGCCTAGTTTAATATACAACTTCATTTTATACAATATTTTTAGTGGGGCGGGTCCCCTGCTCTGTCTCTCTTTCAGTTAAGGGGTCCTTGGCTCAAACATGTACGAGATGTGTCTACATCTTCATGAGACCTTATTATGAGACCTGTTAACATCGCCTGTATTAGCCCTGGTTTTGATTGAGTTTCCCAACATGTTTATGTAGTAAAAAACTAACCGTTATGACACTTTGCAAATGCCTAGTTACCAAAGTGGCTAACAGGAAGTGGAAGTAAGGTAAAAATTTCAATGCATACCGGCTTTATTTTTTAAATCTAAAGCTAATTGGTAGGTCATTATACAAATTATAAATAATAGTACTGACACAATAAAAACTGTCTTGGGGGTTGTTATTTCTATCCTCAGGGTAGCTCCAGCACCCCTAAGCCCCTCCCTGGCATCGTCTGTGCTTTGCATAAACCCACTGGGCCATTCTGCGTGGCGCCTGATGAGAATGCCCAGCAGCTCTTTGGACATAATATAATAAGGACCCAAAGTTGATATTTATGAATCTAACCTTAAAGCAGAGCTGGCAGCTAACATTCCATTATGCACAACTCACATCACAGCCACTAAGACCAAAATTCATTATTACTCTCCTTTTACCATTTCTTGAGAATCAGAACGTGGAGGGATTTTTAAGAATGAATTGAGTTGTTGTGAAATGTTTTGGATTAATTAGTCAGTTTGTGCTGATCACATCATTACATTATCTTTCTTTCAGCAATCACATTGTTGGTAAAGTAGCACCTTGGGATGTATATGTTAATCACCTAGATTACGATATTTATGTTCTCCTGCTTTCCAAAACATTCCTCTATACAATTGGTGCATGCAGCAATGCAAGTCTAATCCCAGGTGATCAAGAAACCGTAACGATTCATTTTTGTATTTCTTTTCATACTCTCTGTGCTGATATTTAATTCAGCACACACTAAAAGCTCCATTAACCGATTAAACACAGGAGATGCTGGCAATTTAGAGAGACGCTAGGTGATAGCTCAGACCCTGATTAAGTTTGGAATTAAATCCATGACTGAGAACTCCAATTCAATTATTTTTCCTTAGATGATACAACACCCAGACTGACATGTGATTAATAATTGGACAACATGGTACACAAGGTTTCACATTTAATTGCATTTAGCCATTGACTACACAAGCACTTAACAGTCTGAAACAAAAGTCAGCAATGTATGCACATCCTTGAGTGGATCTCACTCTGAATTCTCTCCTCAAAATGTTTTCTTGGCTTCACAGTGGATGAAACCTATCTGAAACTACTTTGAAACTGACAAGGTAAGTCTTAAAGGTCATACCTGAAATTGCTTGGGTGCCAGCTCTAAATAGTAACATTCAGGAATATAGACACAAAAGAAAATGGGTTATTTATGACCCCTGCTCCCAGCACAATGAGCAGAGCACACACTGTAAGGCCATGAATATCTCAGGGCAGATAAAGCACGGCATTTCACACATAATGTAATCACGCTCTCGTTTTGATCAAATTAAGGACCTTAAGTCGTGTTTGAGAGTTGCGGCTGAGAGAAATTCTGAGTCACACAATCGATTCCCTTTGGCTTCGGAGGACTAGAAAATGAAGCCATTTTGCCGAAGTGTGGAGCATGGAGAGAGGGATATTGAGGGAGCTTTAGAGAGGGATGTAAATAAACAGAAAGAGAGCGATACAGAGGAAGAAGGAGAGCGTCTGAATGTTTTCTCCAATGAGAAAGATAAGAGTTAAGAGGTACTGAGAAATTGAGTCTAGCCTGTGCTGTAAAATGAGTTTGACACAGTGTATCCAAAGCACATTGTGTACTGTTGCTTTCACTGGTATTCTACATTTTTTATTTTTTATGCAATACATTATTTATTGCTCTTTTGTTATGTACATTCTACTTCTACAGGTTACAACCAGGGATGTAAACAAGACGACGACTATCACAATTTTAAATTGAAGAATCAACTTTTAAAATGTATACTCTAATGTACATTTAGAAAATTAGTCTAGCTTATTAAACAAATGGTACAACATTTTGGGAAATACCCTTATTTGCTTTCTTTCTGAGAGAACATTAATACCATTTTATTGTCTGTGTGTGAACCAGAGTTGGCGCTGGGAGACGTCTAGTCTAGGGAACGTGGTGTCTACGCTCCCTCTGCCACTCTAGTAGTGAGACAGGGTGTCCAATGTCAACTTCACAGTGTCTCTCAGTGCGTGTCCTTTATCTTGTGCGAAATTCTTTCTGCTTCTTTATTGTTGTCATAGCAGTTTGAATAAAATTGCATGCTGAAGAGGTATTTCAAAACCTCCCTCTTAATCTTGTTCGTTGAACACAGTACAACACAACTTTAATGGTGTACGTGAAGTTTAGACCTAGCCCTGATCATTTAATGTAAGTATAACCCTGTTGGTTACCATGGAACCAGGAAGAAGCCCTTCAATTTTGGAGCGGATAGGAATCACAGGGCAGATACACTATTTATTTTTTACTTTTGTTAACATTGTGAGATAAGGGGGTATCTGGTATATTCTAGAGTGGTGTATCAGGGCGCTTATTTATGGTTTTCTTAGATTTAAGGGTTTCCGAGATTTAGTTATTGTCTTTGTGAAGGTTTCAATTTTGCATCTAATTATGGGACAGAAAGTAATATACAGTATAAAGGATCAAATTTGAATTAATTTCTAACATACATACAAACAACAACAAAAACTTGCAACACACCTACACACACACCTCCAAACACTCAATGGAGTAAACAGTAGCCTACTGTGCATACTATATTGCACGGGGGTGGTGATGGTGCAGTGGATGTGACACACGCCTTTGGTGTGAGAGGGTTCGATTCCCACTGGGATATATCAACCAATGTGTCCCTGAGCAAGACCCTTCACCCCTAGTTTTTCCAGAGGCGTGTGACCTCTACATGACATGTAATGTAATTCTAAGATTACTTACAGAAACACATTTCCAAAATTTTATGTAAAAATTGCCCAGGATTCCCTGGGAGCAAAATGTGCAGTTAGGGGATTGTCTGGCTTTCATCCCAAATAGGGTGTGTTGTGGTTGGGGTTGGCTGGCTGTGAGTTTTTGTTTTGTTTTCCAGTTTTCCAGTTCCTTTTTGTGTTTTCAACGTTTGTTTTCTCTGTTGGCCTTGCTTCTGTGTCGCCTGTGTTTTCCCCCTTCACCTCCTGCCTACTGCTGCCAGCTGACTACACACATCTGTTTGAGATTCCATCATCACCTCTCCCGCCACACACACCTTCCAGCCACCTAAAAATTAAGCTCAGTACTTCAACCCCAGATCCATTCATCATCTTTGCTTGATCATTGTCTCAGCCACCTTAGCGACACTCGCTTTACGTTCCCTGAAAAACCTTGTACTTACCTGTCTCTGGGTGCGTTCTGTCTTTAGCGTGACGGGGTGTACAATAAGTTCTCCGGACAAAATTATAATATATTATCTGATCATTTGGGTGTCTTGAAGAAAATAAAATGTTGGACCAGATGCTGTGCCAGTTTATTTGGCAATGGTTCAACGTTAAGTCTTTTTATCATGTATTGCCAATTGGAATAGAAAGCAAATATTGAACTGTTCCTTTGGATTTTTTTTGGAAAATATTTTTTGGCTCAGTCACTTATACTGGTACATGTCCAAGATTATAAACTCTCTTTTTTATTTCATTCATTGTCACAATATGGTATGGTGAGGGTTATTCCAAGTTGTTAATCACATTGGATGAAAGCTGCACAGTATCTAATTTTAAATTCAGTTGGAACCAACACCACTAATACAAGTCCAAAGGGAGTTCATCACCTTCTGTTCAGTCTTCATCAGTCAGTTGCTGATGCTGTTCATTGTTGCTTTGAGTGAAATCATGGTCTCTGCTTTGAGTCTGGAGCCCTGCGATATCAGAGGCAGACTTGCTGCAATGAAAAGTAATCGCTCCGACCACCGCACTGTCTTTGTTATATGAATCTCTTTTGTTTGCCTCTCGAAAGCTTTCACACAGTTTCACTCAAAAACAATCATTTACTTGAATTTCATCACTCGACTGTGAACAACGTAGCGGAAGCCTCAGGTGATAATCTTCCCAATTTCCAAAGTCTTTGTTCCTCCCAAAACAGACTCGCCAGTCATTAAATGCTCAATTATTCCGAAGCTTTTTACCACCCAGGTAAGTTGCAATTGAAAGTCCATGATGTTAGTACCAAGATAACATGTTCTTTTAATTTAGGCCCATCACAAAAATTCAGTAATAATTGCATAACAGTTACTAATTCCATAATTGTACAATTACTGTGACGTGTGTGTGTGTGTGGGGGGGGGGGGGGGGGGGGGGGGGGGGATGTTTTCCATCTTTCTGGGAGGTTGATAAAATATTTTTTTTAGCTCTTTGGAATTTTACAGGGGGAAGGAGGCTGCAGGCCCCTAGCTAGTCTACATATTTATGAATCATCCGGTTCTGTTCAGAGCTGGAGGGTTTACGAGTCCCGCAGCTAAGCTACCTGTTATTGGTCAGTAAATGTGTTCAAATTATTACTGCTTGTTATAGTACAATGTCTCTTTCGTTTCCTGTTTCTAGCCCATAAGAGTAATTTACAAGGGGGATGGGGGGTTACAACCCCCCAAAAATCAAATTTGGCCAATGCAACCCACACCAAAAGCCTATTATAATTTCCCGTTACATAAGACATTTGCACCCTAAATTGATGCCGAAAAATTCACCAGAATGCTACAAATGAAGTGTTTTTCACTCAAAACTCGAAATCTTAAAGCTGTAGTGCGTAGGTTCTGTTGCCCCCATGAGGAATTCTAAGTAATGACAACTGTTGGTGCGTCCACTTGATACGAGCCTTACATGATCGTGCACCACCCCCACCCCTCCAAGGAGGACACAGAGGATTAAAAAACACGCATCAGAAGAGGAAATTATCTTTACTCGAGTTTCTACGCAGGAAAGTCACCGAACACCACAATCTTCTGAACATAACCATACTGGGAAATACAGAGAGAGTTGTATGGAGCTGATAGTCTTAATTAGCTTTGTAGCAACTCATTTGGAAATGCCTTGAATTCAACGGACGATCATTATTAAAAAGTTACGCACTAAAGCTTTAACCCCCCAATGTAGAACCCAAAGTCGTGCCCTTGTTCTAGCCTGATGAAATACAGAAGACATTTGACTTGTGAATGTGGTTTTTACAAAAGGCACTTTGACAGCTGTGCTGAGTAGCCGGACAGAAAAGTTAAGTTACTAAAATTGCTGATCTGAGAACACTGTGACATTGCTATAAGTAAGTCCCAGTGGTCAAAAGCTCAGACTTTTGTAAGTTTTTTAAACCCAATTTTATACATATATATATATATATAGATATATGCATAGCACAGCCTAAAGTGAGCACATTTGAAATGTCATTTATACAGTGAATATGGCCAGTTTGGTAGGTCAAATTATGTAAACTTTGATGGATGATCACAATGGTCAGTTGGGGTAAAAAAAAATCTATATTTGCTTCTCATCCAAAGAAGTTTTGCCTATCTAAGGTCTTTTTTCTACAACCTGGCTGATAACGCTTGTGGTTCTGGCTCTGTTGGACTTCTTTTTCTTAACGTGGATGTGTTCATAGATCAACTAATAACTTGGTGACTGCGATGTCAATATTACTGAAAGAAATGATGGGCGAAACTTCAAAGAAAGACTCATGTTGTAAGAACGTAGTTCTACTTTGAGAAATGCAGCAGGAAAATCTTCTAGAAACTATTAAATAAATGGAGGACACCAGCTTGGTTTAATGCTTTTTAAATGCAGATTTATTCATTCATTCATTCATTTATTTAGTCACTCACTCATTCATTTATTTATTCATTCATTAATTGAATATATCTCAATATTTTTTTCAAATGAGAAAGCTTTGGTCAGATTGGTGCAGTCTCTCTGGCCGGTAAACTGAGCTTTTAGATTTTATCCTTCATAAAAGGTGCTTGTGTAAGAGTGCTGTAATTTAAAAACCTTGTAAATCACAAATTACATGCATGTGGTGTGAGTAGTCCTGCGGTATTCTCTCCTGTCAGACGCTGACACTTTGCTGGCTCTATCCACATGCCACGCCTAATCTGGGAATGTTTCAAAGACTTCATTCGTTATAAAGTTTTTTGATTTACCGATGTACTCAGCTTTTCTCAGTCTGGCTGATTTACTTCTACTCGTTAGTGGTTTCTCACTGCCTTTACTCTTTTCACAGCTCTGAGACAAGCTGGAGCTTGCTGCATGCAGCTGGGGATTACGCGAGCATAGTTGTCCTTGTCATTATGTTAGCTCTTCAGATTTGATCCTTTTTCTTGTTTTAATTCCTATTTGCAACCATATCTTCTTTGCAGTACATGGGTAAAATAAGGACGGCATCAATGTCATACTGGATGATACATTTGACATTATACAGCGCGACGAAGCTGCAACATTCTCACATATGGCCTAGCAGAAACTATTTTCTCTGCTTCACAATCACTAAGAATCCACCTGTGTAAATAGATTCAGTTCACTGTAGATTTTTCAGAGACATGCTGGGGGAAAAATCATTAATTGAATGGAAATTGACGAGGCAGGTTCAGGAAAAGCAGATTCATCATCAAAAAAAATTATAATTACACCTCATCACAAAATAACTCAGAGGATGTATTTCACATTGATTGATAATGGGTAACTTTGTTAGAGTATCTTAGGAGGAGTTTTAAAACAAATTATTTTAGGTTGGATCTAGACAGGCAGGGGCGTTGGACTGGGTACCCAGAGCACTCATGTGAGGAGGGCCCAAAAATGTGGATGCAGGGAGGGGCCCCTAATGTAGAAAAAGCCTTTTTACATCCCCCAGAATTGTGTGCTATGCCCCTACTTTCTTCGGGTAGGGAGTGAGTCCTTACCCCAAGTGAAGGAGTTTAACTACCTTGGGGTCTTGTTCGCGAGTGAGGGGACCATGAAGCGTGAGATTGGTCGGAGAATCGGAGCAGCTGGTGCGGTGTTACATTCCGTTTATCGCACCGTTGTGACAAAAAGGGAGCTGAGCCAGAAGGCAAAGCTCTCGACTACCGGGCAATTTTCGTTCCTACCCTACACTATGGTCATGAAGCCTGGGTCATGACCGAAAGAACGAGATCCAGGGTACAAGCGGCAAAATGGGTTTCCTCAGGAGGGTGGCTGGCGTCTCCCTTAGAGATAGGGTGAGAAGCTCAGTCATCCGAGAGGACATCGGAGAGTAGAGCCACTGCTCTTGCGTCGAAAGGAGCCAGTTGGGTGGTTCGGGCATCTGGTAAGTATGCTCCTGGGCGGCTCCCTAGGGAGGTGTTCCCGGCACGTCCAGCTGGGAGGAGGCCTCGGGGAAGACCCAGGACTAGGTGGAGAGGGTAATCTCCAACCTGGCCTGGGAATGCCTCGGGATCCACCAGTCGAGCTGGTTGGTGGCTCGGGAAAGGGAAGTTTGGGGTCCCCTACTGGAGCTGCTGCCCCCTCGAGACGATACCGGATAAGCGGATGAAGATGGATGTATGGATGGATGGATGGATGGATGGATGGATGGCCCCTGCTTACAGGTGGAGTGAGAGAGCTCCGGCAGCAGACAGACAGCCAACAGGCGTTGTCTTTGACATTCTTTTATTTTTGTTATGGTGCTGTGTTTGACTCTATGATTGTCCCTTATGAATGTCTTGCTGTTTAGCCAAACAGGTGATTCCAACCATCAAGTGTGGTTTATCCTTATTTTTGTTTTGCTTTCTTTTTACAGACGCAAGAGTCTGCAACACCAGAGAAAACCAAAGCCAAAAAGTCTGCTTTTTCCAACTTTCTACAGTTAGTGTTTTTGTATTCCAAGCATACTGGAGAACGAGACAATATGAACAGACTCCCAGTGGCTTAAGGCTGGTGGCCAGTTTGTTGTGTTTGTCTGGCTCTACAGGTTTTCGTGTTTCGTGTACAGAATACAGACTACAAGCTAATTATTTTCTCAGAAAAAGAACCACATTACACTTTTGGCTTTGAAAATTGGGCTTCAAAATTAAAATATTAAGTTTAGCCCTGTGGAAGCACGAATGAGTGGTTCAGTTTGGTGGTAATATTTTCACGTCTCCCTGTGTCATTTTAATTCACTTTTAAATTTTTCTTTTTGGTGCCAGGCCTAATGAAAAACAAGAACCTTGGCTTCAGGTAACGTTGGCATTATCAGGAATTGCAGCAGTCCAAAAATCTTCTGTATGCAGCAGGTCTTTTAACAAAATGTCTCTACCAACCAGGATGAGAACATCAATTTTAAAAGCTCATTTTTCAAACTCAAGATGAAAACCCAATCAAGAGGAATTGTCAAAAGGAACATTTGCAGTAGGTGGTTGTACTGTGTTGAAAATTCAAACCATCCCACAATACTTTAATCAACATGCTGCGAGAATTCAAGTTTAGGTCACGGGGCATTATATAGGACATAAAGGTTTGATAAAACCCAGATGCTCTAATTTCAGTGGATTTAGGGGAGTAACAGTTTGCAGGAGCTTGGACCGGGAAAGCAGCAGCTGAATCTGCAGGGAATGTCCTCTGCGCACTACTATGATACAAAATATATGACCACACATAAGATTAAAGCTGGCAATGCATAATTGATATCTAAGATAATTTTAGAACTGTTTTGATTTATTCTAAAGAGTCGTCACATTAATTCTCCCTCGGGCTAATTCTAGATGAAATCCTTTAATGGCAAGCATGTGAGATGTGTAGCATATGTCAAGCCATATATTCCTGGTCTGATTTCATTTCACGAATTTCAAGACTGTCCTCTGATAAATATCTCTTCATATGTCATCTGCATCTGTACAATTTTAAACTTTGTTTACATCTAAGTTTCACCTTTCTTAGCGTTAAAACCAAAACAGATGTTCTGTTTTTCAAACCTATGCACCGGCTTAAACACGTGGACAGATACAGAGATGTGTGAAGGCATTGTGAATCAGCACAGATGCGATTCCTCAGCCTTCCTCTGGCAGGGCAGATGTGCACATCAGGCCGGAGCAGTGCACATATAGCTGACGATGCAGTGCTAAATTGAAACCAGCTGCCTACTGCCGACTGTGACCGTGGCCGATGTGACCGGAAGCATTATGTGGCCACACGGCAGCCGGCACAAATGACCATCTGAAGTTCTTCTTGGGGACGAGTCTAGAACTAAAAGGTAATTTATCTCTGCATCAGCTCACTGGCTGGAAGAAGGGAGGACGTTTGGACTTTCTTTGCCCCAATCTGCTGGCAATCCGCCAACCTGCAACATTTCCAGCGCACATCTTAACTTGTTCAATTTGATACATTAAAAAAAAAATGTTTTTAACATCCCAATCAGAAAAGTTAATCAGTGGTCTTGCTTACTGTGACCTTTTGAAACAACAGTTTACAGCCCTACTCTGCAGAGCCAGAACCGCAGAATAATACTGACTGGGAGTCTCAGCGTGAGAAATGATTGGACAATATTGACTTTTCATTAAAAATGAGAATAGAATTAACTTTAGTTATTACACAGCTTTGTTGAACACTCAATTCTGGTCAGTTACAGCATTTTGCAAAATGACAGTTACTATAGATGCAGGTCTTATAATAGACTAAGGACATTTAAGGACAAAGAAACATTTTTTAAATCAATATATTGTGTCAAATTATTGATTTCTTAATTAGCTGTGTCATATGCGGGATGATAAGAGTGAGAGGCCACTTTAGGGTGATACAAAACCCTGACGCAAAGACCTGTGTCACCCTGTTGGGGTTCAATTCACAATAATGGCCTGATTGCTCCACATTATCCCTTAAAGATACACTTTTAATAAATAATAAAATCCACAAAGCAAAAGGTTTACGTTTTGAATCGTTAGGTAGAAATAAAAAAGGTATCCCTTTACATTCGAGACAATAAATAAAACATAAAGCAATGCAAAATAATATAAAAAGTAGTTGAAGAATATACTGGGGTTAGCATAGAACAGAACGGAAAATGTTTATTATTCAACTGATTTGGATAGTAGGAAGTGTTTGATAACACAGAAATTTGAAAACTAGATCATATATTTGCAGAATGTGAAAACTTATGCTCATCTTTTGTGCTGCACAATAAGTTTATGTGTTTTTTGTGGCATTTGTAAGCTTTGATTTTCTCTTTTTTTGTTGTTGTTGGCATTGGTGGATTTGGTTGTCAACCTTGTGGTGTTGCCTTTGCTTTCTGTTCACAGACCCTGTACAATGCTGAAACTGTCAAATGACATAAATCTTCCTTAGCTGAATTTATGCCTTTGAACCACTCCAATATGATCATCAATTATACATCCCCTCCTTACACCAAAGTCCCTGGGATCCAGCTAGATGGCAATACACTCTAGTGTAAAACATCAAATATTTTGGAGCTTTTTTAACCCTTGTTTGGGTCTGCGGGACCCGTTTTCAATGTTTGCTAAAAGAAAACTTATGCTTTTTAATATTTATTCTAACAAACTCATTGGCCTTGGCTAATGTTCTGTGAAGAACATAAAAAAATAACTTATTTTCAAGGACTGCACACGGAACACGCCTCCTACATATTACTATTACATATGGGGTGTTCGGGTCTACTTGACCCAAGTGTATTTAAATGTAGGTGCTATGGAACTGTGTTGTATTTCTGCACCTGCTATTCCCACACAATTGTTACATTTCAAGCACTTTAACCTGTTCTGATTAAGTTCTAAGAAATAAGCACCAGTAATGATTAAAAATCCTTTTCCTGAAAAAAATGATCATATGATCGTAAATGTGATCTCACAGGGGTAAATAGCAAATATGAGCCATAAATGATGTATATACAGCATATCATTGGTAATTGAGCTAAAGAAAGTATTTTTACACAAATTGTTATGTCTGTATTGATGTAGTCTAATAATGAGGTGGGTCCACTAAACCCGGGAACAATGGCTGTGTAGCAAAATGTGAACACCACACAAGGGGTAAACACTCACCAGTCATGACATTTATAGATGATGTAAATCAGATTAAATGGAGATTAACGAAGAAGCTCGTCCAAGTGTCTCTGTCCACTGTCTATTAAGAGATTTACGTTTCTTCCTCTACAATGAACAGAGCCCTTTAATCTCACTGAACTCTGCACTGGTCCCGTGGATAACCTCCGCTGATTCTAACACTGGTGGGAATACTTGACATTTTGAGGAACAAGGACAACAAGACTTTAAATTATTTTATTTCATGTGTGTATTCACATGGTGAATCATCAATAAATCATCTAGCAGCTCATCTGTAACCCCCTTCTGTAAGCAGGAGGCAGCAGGTGCAGGGAAGCTCAGCTGAACCTCCGTTCCTGTCTTTCTGTCCTGCCTCTCGTCATCAATCTAGGGTCAAATCTAAGGAGAGAAGGAAGAGAGCATCTCCACAAGGGTCAGACTCAACCAGCAGCATCACCCAAGAAAGCCCTTAAAAACAAGCAATCTAGTGATGTAGGTGAGACAGCTCCAGAGGGCAAAAAAAATAAAATAAAATAAAACACAGCGGACACCAGGAGTCAAACTGTCAGATGTTACAAAGAAACATATCCAGCTACAAGTAAAAAATCCCCCCAAAAGTATTTGTGTGTGTGTGTGTGTGTGTGTGTGTGTGTGTGTGTGTGTGTGTGTGTGTGTGTGTGTGTGTGTGTGTGTGTGTGTGTGTGTGTGTGTGTGTACTTTGTAAAAATGACTCACAAATGTACTTTATCTGTATCATTATCATACTTAAAAACTCAATGAATGGGATTGTGAGGTTGATTTATGGGGTTTTATGAAAAGAGAATGACATAACATAAGCTGGTGGGTGAAGAACAATAAGCACTTGGAACAATTTCCCATGGATATGTTGTCCTTGGAGGTTTGCGACACCCACGCACTTATTGAGTTTGAAGAGTCCAAAGAAGCTGTGTTTTACTGCAGTTTGTATCCCAGAGTCAAAACCAAGCCACATATTAGAGCATGAACTAGCTAGTGGATCCTTTTTAACATGTTATTGCATTCCATCTCTTTGTAGTGCTTTATATTAATGTAACCATTTACAGCTGATAACACACTTTCATTTTTTTCTTTACTTGCTTGTGTATATGATGACCCAATGAGACAAGAGAGGGCCAAAAACGTCTCTGTCTGAAATCAGAGAGGGGAGAAGCAAAATCTCTCTAAGGTATTTTATCACTAAAAGGGTAGTTTTTAAATGTCTGGTGCTGAACAGTTTTAATGTGAGAATTTAATATATATAAATAAACATGTCAGGTGTCTTACAGGACTCTCCGCAAACAGAAAAATCCCATTTCTAAAAGATGAACTTATTAATTTGATTTATGAATGAAAATGGAGGAAAAACAGCTGAAGACAATTGAAGAAATTCAAAGAGATTCACCCGAGGTATTTCAAACACAGTGAGGCAGTGTGAAGGTTCTGCTGAGAGAAAACTGTGTTTTTCATGTTAGAGGCAAAGACTGCGTTTGATTGGGTTATCTTTTTCCCCACAGGCCATGCTGACCTGGAGATCAATAGCAGTACATCGTAGACAATTTTAGTGAGTGACAGGGGCCAACAGCCGACAGGAGGATGGGAATGAATCATTTCATTATTGGACTTCTACGTTACATGATAATGTCATTCTTGTGTGCTACTGCACTGCTATCTGACAACAGATGTCACTAAGACGCAACTGGCCCAAAATAACTTGATAAATATTGTGTGGCCATAAGTTAAATACAAAAAAGTACATGCCTGACAGTATAACAGCTTTAGTCACTAAAGCCATTGAATGTAACCTTGCAAACTAGAAAGGAGCACCTGGAGACAAACTGCACCCTTTCTCTGGCATCTTTTCACCTGAGGCTAGAGATATTGACTAGTGTTCAGTTTCATTTTGTTAATCTTGATGTGGCACAGGTATCAGGAATCCAGTCTTGTTGCCTTAAGGCTCTGAAACACCAACCCGACGGCCGACCGTCGACAGAAAAGGCGGTCTGAATGCTCATTCAGCTCCAGTCAGTCCAAAAAATGCCTTTGAACACACCGAAGCAATGCTGACTACAGCGTACGTTCTGCGAGTGCGCTATACATAACACGTCTCCACAACAGCAGACGGCTGTAATCTGTATTGTCGCCCAAAAAATGAAAAATCGGAAATGACAAAACCAAACTTCCAAACTGACCAAAATGGTGGCTCGTTCGGAATACGATCTGGTATTTTATGAAATTAGCTCACCAAAACGTGTTTCAAAAAACATTTTAAGCAACAAATAGTGACAGTTACTGAATCGGTCTGTTTTTTGATCAACAAAGACTTTTTTGAAAGATGAGTCCGACTGCCGACTCAACATGTCAAATCAGCCAAAATGAAGGCCTACGGCTCCTCCGGCTCCTTTGGATGCTTTTATGTAGGCCTTGGTGGTCCCCTAATACTGTATCAGAAGTCTATTTCACAAAAGTCAGCCTTGGTGCAGAATTACAGCCACTAGAGCCAGTCATCACAATGATCTTTCCTTAGCATGTGCCATTTCTGATGCTGTAGCTTTTGAGGACGAGAGGGCCTTGTCCAACTGCCACTTTGCTTGTTTGAAAGCCATGATGTCTCTCTCTCTCTCTCTCTCTCATGGGCGGGCCAAATTCTCTGGGCGAGCAAACCAGAGAAAGGGGCGGTAACCTTGCTCATTATGACCTCAGAAGGGGCAAGATTCCAGATCGGCCCATCTGAGCTTTAATTTTATCAAAGGCAGAGCAGGATACCCAGAGCTCGGTTTACACCTATCACCATTTCTAGCCACTGGGGGAACACAGGCAGGCTGGGGGAACTCATATTACTGTTAAAAAACCTCAAAGTTGAATTGTCATGCCATGGGACCTTTAATTACTATTAGGTATACTGCACTAGTCAATTGGTAGAGATCATAGAAAAGATCCTAATTTTTCATGATTGCAAAAACATTGTGCACACTAAATCTATTACTTACTTCCTAGAGTCTTATTAACTTTGGCGAGAAGCGTCCATGTTTGTTTGTCTTTTCACGTAATTCTGAACAGTTATCCTCAAGGGAGATATATGCTAGGTGGATGTTGACATTTAAAGTACACCAGTCAATTCATAAACTGGTAATTACAGTAGTGACAGATTTAAATAAAATAGCTGTCAAAATTGGTGCAGCATTGATGAGATATCTTTTATTCCCAATATAAGTATGGCTCAAACGCCCAAAACTCTCGATCCAAAACTTCCCATAATGCAATTCAGTAGCAACTTTTATCTGACCCTCCCAGCATGGACAATACCCACATCTTTTAAACTAAATAACTTCAGTTTATAACACCTTTTTATAAATGTGAACTATTTGACACTAAGGCGAGATAACCTGCAATTTGTACAGCATATCTGCCATTATAAGTTTAATCGTGTACACGTTAGATGATATTTTAAAATACTGTGGCAGAGCAGCTCGTGGTAGGGGTGTAGGACTACACTAACACCAACACTGTTTTTCACTTTCACCCAAATTGCTTCACTTTCAGATAAACGCTTTTGATACTGACATCTTCATGTTTTGGAAAAATGAATTTTTGTGTACAAAACATTTGCATTTCAAGACACTGTTCTCATTTCACAACATTTCAGAAGTCATATTAAAAGCATTTGTGCTGCTTTCACCCTGAATTTTTAACGAAAGCACAAGTTCCCCCAGGTCTTAAAATCCTGAGCCATTCAACCTGAACACTGAAACAATTCACCATTCCTTGCCCTTTTACGCCTTGTTTCCTCGCAGCTTTTCTGTTACCAGCAGTTTCTATATGCTGGTGCATTTAATTCATCACTGTTAAAGGTAGGACAAGGAGCTCTGCATCATGTTTGCTAAATCACGGATGAAGGAAAGCAACAGTAAAGCCTCAGGGAGCAAAAGAGGATAACAGTCAAGACCAGTAAGATACAGCCGCTTAAATTAGTATCCCCATACTGAGATGTGTTTCATGGAACATGGCCACTCTTACAAATATGTTAAATGTTGATCTCGTAGATATTTAAATTATAGCATGCTCCCAGTAATCACAGTTACAGTGACAGAAAATCCATTTACAGGTGTTTTAGGCCATTTCTGTAATCTGACACACTGCTGAACATAAATAACTTTTACAAAAGGGAAAGCCAGAGAGTGGGTAAAATAAAGGTTTAGTTAGCAATAACAATGTTCCCAAGAGGTTGAATTGAGTGACTATATGTAACTTTATAATTTGTCTGAAGCTCTGTCATTTTGCATACATCTTAAATGACCTGTAACAGCAAACAAGACAAACAGTGAAAAGAACACCATTATATGTAGTTTTTAATAAGGCCTCTGCCTGGGTTTGATTTTTCCCGCGCAGTCACAGACTGATTTGCTGTAGGTAGGCGGGGCTAAAGTAACACATTCTGACGGGTCACAGAATTCTTTGTAACACCAAAAAGCCTGTGTTTGCATATCCAGCCTTTTGAGCCAGTTAAAAGGAACCAGGAGACTTCTTTATGTAGGCCTGATTGTATGGTAATGTTATTTTACAAGTTATCTGCTGTAGTTATGGCTGATATTGTGGCTGGACCATTCACAGAAAAGAAGGAAATTAAATTATGAACTAAAAGCTAAAATGGAACGAGAAAGACAAAAGGTGATAAAGTGAGTTACACTTGATCTGGCTATCAGATGGAGACAATGGAGATTGTAAATGATTCAAGACCTTCCACAAATTGGCCCTCTAGTATGTAATATGTCTACCTATTTCATTCATCAAATAACTTTATAATGCATAATGTGGTTGTACATCAGTAGCCAACATCAAATTATGTCCCCCTTCCATTTAATGTGGACTGTGTTAGTGTTGGCTTACTATTTTCTTTTCCTTTATCCCCCTGTAATGTTACTTGTGTAAAGCATTCGTGGGTTTCATGAAATGCGCTGTATTTATCTAAATTATTATGTTGGTTGCTACAATAAACTTGATGTTGCGCAACTCGCAGATAGCACTTTTGACAGACGGAAAGAACACACACTTGATAGCACCAGTGATGATGAATGTATACTCCCATGCCATAAATAACTTCACCGAAATATGGACATATCAATGCACAACCCCAATGCATACAAAAATAAAGGAATCATCAAAGCCAGCCGCTCCATAATAAAAACATGGGTGATCTGATCTTCTAAAGTAGCCACACTACTGTACCTAGCATTGGTTTCCATCTCTGTTGCTTCTGGTAATCCACACTGAGACCCACAGCAGGCTTGTTGTTCTGTATTGGTTAGTTCCACAGATTCATTATCCATGTCTATCTCTTCATCCTCCTCTTGCCTGTTTTGTTCATCCTCTTCCTCATATTCCTCATCACTGTCCTGTATTTCTCCCTGTTGTGCTGGCTCAGATGTGTAGCTAACATTAGTGCTAGCAGTATTAGTGCTGGTGCCAGCTGAAGCTGCACTTGATTTAAAAAACAAATCAGTCATTGTGCAGCATTTTTCACCATCAGCCAACAGTGCTCTCTTATATATTTCTCTCTCTGTGCAATGCAGGAACTGTTTGAAGTCACAATGAAAAAAACAACCTTGCAATTTAACCCAAACAGACCTCAGACCTGTTTTACCTAAATGTTCACCAGCACTCTCCTTACCCCAACCAGGAGAAACAATACCCTGGACTACACAAAGATCCTACAGCTACAAAGCCCTCCCCCCGGCCCTGCCCCCACTTTGACCACATTGCTGTGCTTTTCCTGCCAACTCCCACTGTTACAAAGGATCAATCCATCAGAATAAAAACGTTTAAAGTATGGACATATGACGCTACAGCAGATCTACAGGACTCTTTGAGTGAACATGACTGGCACATGTTTAGAGATGCTGCTATCCACAGGAACCACACCAACCAAAAGGAATAGTCATCATCAGTTACCTTCATACATCAACAAATATGTTGAGGATGTGGTGAGCACAAAGACAATAAAAACATTCCCTAACCAGAAAAGCCTGGAGGAGTGTTCAGTGATGAAAGTTGCCTTTTGGTCATTTCCAGCACAACAACTGCAACACCAAGGAGAGCCAGTCCCTTCACAGGGTAAAAGCAGGAGGGTCCCCATCATCCGTGAGGCCACGTTGTCGGATGAGCTTAACCCCTTTTATGCTCACTTTGATCTCCTCAACAAAGAGTCGGCTGCCAAGTCTGCCTCGCCTCCAGAGGACCAACCACTGTCAGTATTCACAGCAAGTGTGAGAAGAACCCCGCTGAGAGTGAATGAGTAACGCGTGTTTCACAGTAGCCACAGCCGAGCTGGCGTGCGCAAATGTGATGTCATGGGAGCGCCGTAACGTTTATACTCGCTCATGGTGGTTGCAACAATAGTTGCAGTCTTCTCCTGAACAGAGGTGACGATATAGAGAAAAGGCTACCAACATTTCCATTTCTATAGACTAGAAAAAGAAAAAGGTAAACAACGACGGGAAAGGGCAGCAGTATTGACATCAAATCTTTCAATTTGATTCAGTTTTTTTATTTGATTTTGATCAGATGACCTACTTCGTTGGATCAAGCCTTTCATTCACCATGAAAGAACTCATCTTAACCCAGTAAGTCTACAAGAGAGACTTGCAGTCACTCAGAGAGTCCTGGCATCGGGTTACCCTCGAACTCGTTTAGGCTTCCCGTTTCCACTTTGTCAGAGTGTAGAGTGGTGCACGCCGTCTGGACGCGCACTCAAAATGCTGGCGAGCCAGCGAGATCTACGTCATTTTGATGTTACATTGGCACACGCACTCTTGGATGCATTGACTGTTATACAGCCATAAAGCTGCTGGGCCTGATAACATCCCTGGCTGTGTATTATAGCAAGAACATATGCTAACCAGCTAGTTGATGTCACAACTGGCATGTTTAACATGTCACTGCCACAGGTGAGTGTTCCCAACTGCTTCAAGATAGCAACTATCATCCCTGTACCTAAAGCGTCAGCAGTGTCTGGTCCAAACAACTACAGTCTTGTGTCACTAATTCCCATTTGTGACGTTGCATTGTTAAAAACTGGAATTGTATGACAATTTATGAAAGCATATAAAGTGATTTAAGAGTAAGACCAGTGGGACCGTCCCATTCTGGATTGCGGGTGGATTACGTGTATAGAGAGACGATTTGTACATTGTCCCATACTAGCATACAAAGAGCTCATATTTCATATGCTTTTATACTATTTATTGTTTTTAACTGCTCTTTATTGTTTTATGTAAGGCACTTTGAATTGCAATGTTGCTAAATTGCGCTAAACAAATAAAGCTACCTTGCCTTTCTCATGAAGTGCTTTGAGAGACTGGTTCTCCAAAACCCCAAAGAAAAGATCTCTGCCGGCCTGGACCCTCGCTAGTTTGCATTCCGAGCCAACAGATCCACAGAGGATGTCATCTCTTCTGCCCTCCACTAAGCTCTCACGCATATTGAAAACAACAACACCTACGTCAGAATGTTGTTTGTTGATTTCAGCTAGGCATTTAACACAATCACCCCAGTAAGGCTGGGTGGCAAGCTCAGCACTCAGCATTTGGGTACCACACCCTGCAACTGGACACAAACAGACCACAGTCAGTTAAGTTCATGCTGGACACAGGAGCTTGTTCACCCTTCATATTGTGATAAAAATTAACAATCTTGCAGGGAGGTGCACAGAAACACAACCTACTGATCAATGTCAGCAAAACCATTTGGGAGCTAAAAGGTTGATGTAAGTGAAAAGGAGGAGAGGTGGAGCTGTGGTGGAGTGGGTGAACAGTTTTAGGTTATTGGAAATCAGCATGACAGAGAACCTGTCAGATACATCACACACATCCTCTCTGGTTAAAAAAGGCTCGGCAACAGTTGCATATTTATATAATAGTTTGAATATTTCTTCATACATTCTCTGTGTATGTAGCATGAAGGGGACTGTGACTGCATTTCATTGCACAACCTGTATTGCATGATGACAATAAAGCTGAACCTTGACAGATCAGAGGCTTTTTATTTCTACTCCACTCTGTTTTCTTGTCTTTTGCCAGGTCTGGCTGCAAACACATGAAATCAGGTCAGCTAAATCAGTGATCTCTACTCTGTCACTTCTGAAAACATAATTTTATCGGAAAGCCTGTACAGATTTAACTGATTTTTCAATTGGTTTTTATACACCAAATTTTTTTTAATTTGTTTGATTTTAGAACCTGATGATGTTATGATTTGTCCATTTCATTTTTTCTGTCTTGTAAAGTGCTTAGTAATATGTAATTTGAAAAGAGCTCTATAAATTAAAAATTATTATTATGAAGCACCCCAGTTTGTTCAGCCTCAGAAATGCACTGTGTAACGTAATGCCTTGAACTGTTAATTATCTTTTATGATAATCTGCCTCTGGTAATATATGTAGCCTTTTTCCAATTTTGTTTGGGAATAAACTGACCATTAAGTCTTACATAAGTTAAACAATTTAGCAAAATCATTTTTTTCCCCCCAATCACAGATGAAACTCATCTGGTGAAATTAGTTAGCAGTGTTTTCACTGACGATCCAGTAATGAGACAAACCATTTGCAGGGAAACAGAGCACAGTTCACCCCTACAAATGCTTTAGCCATAGTTTGCACAGGGATTGTATCGTTTGTCTTCTCATAATTGATTTTAGGTCCATAGTCCACATTACTTCCATGGTGTTACCTCATGACAGTAATTTCTATCACTATTATGCCATAACAACAGCGGCGACCATGAACATGGAATAGAATTGAACACCAAATATGATCTACAAGTATTTGTCCAAACATTTGGCAGTTACCAAACACCTTCAGGTGCATTACCACCTCCTTCTGGACTGAAACAGGGCTTAACCTGATTTGCATGTAGCCTGAGAAAATCACAGGTGTTCCTAATAACAATAACGAGGCTCCATCCTATTCAAAGTCCCAGTAAGCCAAGACAGCGTGGCACTGACCCAGCATGTTAAATTCCAGGACCCTGAAACAGCACTTCAATGGAATTGAGCCATTTTATAATTTTCCTATTCCTACACAATATTTCACTCAAGGCCGCAGTAGCCGTTTGGTGGTTGGGTCTCGTCTGGCTGTGGGCAGCCCTTTCTTCTTTTCGACAGTTCAGGTTTTATTTTATGGGTGGGGTGTGGGGTGGGGGGTGGGGGGGATGGAAGAGTTCCAAATTGATACACAGTGCGAAACAACAAATATGTACAATTCACTCCTGCAGGATCATCTCAGCATGGTACAACACCAGACGTCCGCCGGGTGTCTCTGGTGTCAGGTGTGTTGCATCAGAGGCTAATTACCAGTCAGGCCCATCCCCCTAAGTGTGACATCAATGCTGACTCTGGCAGCTTTTCCTCTGCATGCCCTAAGTTCCATTTACTGTCACCGCAAGGAAATAAGAAAGAAAAAGATCTCGGCTTTTCTCATACTGTTAGATACATACTAATAAATTACCTTGCTGTAAACACACATTCCTGCTGAGTGGGTTACAATTTTGTAATGGGGACATCAGCAGAATATCCATGTGCTACATCCCTTCACTGTTTGTGCCAGGTAGTGTTCCTGCTCTTCTGTCTGTGCAGCTGCTGTGCATACTAGTCATACATTCCAACAATAAAAAGTAAATAAGTAAGTAAACAACCAACTTCCTTAAAAATGAATTTGATGAAAAATGAATCACGTTGTTCAGAGTGACACATTTTCTACAGAATTGACAATTAACTCATGCTATGGAGGTTATTATTCCGCCCCTAGCTGCCGAGCTCCAGTATATATCGTAACGGTGAGGTTGTTGCTCACAGTGAAGGCTGCACCAGTCTGAAATGTCTAAATGCTCCCTGACAGTCCTGAATAAATAATTCTAGTCTGCAACAGCTTTGGGTTGCAGGTGGGGACACTGCAGCGAGAAAGAACAGTTTGTGATACATCAGGAGGCAAACTGCCTTGCTACAGCCCTCAATTCAGGTTTTAGGTTTGATATTCCCATCCTGAAGCATCTTAGAGCGTTAGGATGTTCAACACAAGGCCTAGGGTGTCTCAGAGTGCAGCTACTCAACTGTCTTTGGCTGTTTAGTTCTGAGATTGCCATACCTCTCAGGGCTGCTGCTGGAACTGAGTGAGCACTTTAGCAAGCAGAGAACATAGGTGGATCCGAAGTCACCCATTACAAACTGTGTTTCTGTGGCAGATTCATCAGTAAACTGTATGCGTGCACTGAGCCAACACCTTTTAGAAACTACCTCAAGGACTCAATCAAACATTCAGCTTATGGTCTGATGAACTCAGGCACCAGTGGTCTGGACTGAGAGCTGCAGCAAATGCTCTGGAGGTTGGAGTGAAGCCTTGGGCGATGCTGTAACAGCCCATTATTTTCACATACACTCCAACACACACTCACTGCACCATAATCATCTTTCATTACATATTGTGGCTCCCGCTAACCCGTGATTAAAACCACAGGGCTACATCAACATGTCTGTCAGGCACAGATTGGGTGATATGTGGCCTTTTGTTTGGGAAATGGAGATGAAATGAGAAATAGAAATAGGCAGATTACACTAATTATGTCTGGTTGCTAATTACACATTACCTATGCCCAGAAATGATCAGAGAGGATCTGTGTTTTCCTGGGAGTGTAGGTTGAGAGCGACATGTTGCCAAGAGGAGCTGCCACTCAACCAAAGCCAAAAAAAAGAGTTGTCTCAGACACTTTCTCTTTCCAAAAAACAATTGATATTCTTTCTATGAAAAACAGTATCGGTCACAAACTTCACCTATACTATGTGTAAGCAGACAGGTTTGCTGTTTACTTGTTTCCAGTCTCTGTGCTGAGCTGGGCTAACTAGCTTCTGCTACACATTTACAATGCAGATATGAGTGGTTTAAATCTTCTCTCAACTTTCAGCAGGAAAGTACATAAGCGCAGAAACCAAAATGTCAAGCTGTCCCTGACATGTAAAAATACTTCAAAACAAAACACTTAGAAAATAAGCACAGAATATAAATAGAATAACTTCTTTCTGAGCCTTTAGTGTACATGCAGCAATGAGATCAAATAGCACCTTGCAGACACGCCGGTTTACGACTCTAAACTCTGCAGTCTGAGTTTGATAGGTATAAACTTAGTATATTTATCTTACTGTGATGCACAGAAAATGTCTGGGTACACAGTGGGAGGCTACTGTCAACACCAGCACTCCCCAAATGGTGCTGCAAATAATTGACTCATGTTGCTGATGCTTCATACACCAGAGAGTTTAAGTGTGTTTGTGACCCAAGCATCACTCACCCGCTCGCACGCACAATACAAACACCTGAAGATCCTGCAGTGAAAACACCTTCATGTGCAAAAAAAATAACACACTACCCTGATAGACGACATGGTCCTGGAGAAAGAGTGAATTACTGAATAGTTCACTGCATGTACTTCAGACTTTAGAATAGATTTTAAATGCTTTTATTTAAAAATGTAAAACACTGTAATAATAACAATCATCACTGAAGTAATGTTACATTTATATTTAACAACATGTGAGGCTTTTCAAATTTTTTGGCCTCACAAGTAACTCTATTGCAGGATATTTTCTTTTACTTCCATTACTTTAAAACAGTCCTCAGCTGAGTGCACATGGGTTAGGTTTGTTTGTTTATAGCTGGTCTTATGAATGGATAAGTGGAGAAAGAAGCACTGTTTGCATTCAAATTGTTCACCAGCCATTTAGCCACATAATGCAGCTCATAATCAATTTATTATTCATGATCAGACAAAATAGACGGACCTTGCAAACTCAGCAAGGTCTTGCTTGCTAATGTAGAAGTTTTGTGAAAGGTAAACAGATTAAATTGATGCATACATCTGCTGTCATATAGCATACGGTTAGCCCCCAGGTCCGAGCTACAGACAGCAGTCCTCCTCAGTCCGTGGAGAATGTGTGTGTGTGTGTGTGTGTGTGTGTGTGTGTGTGTGTGTGTGTGTGTGTGTGTGTGTGTAGAGGTCACAAATGCAAGAGGAAACAATGATTCAAAGGTTGACAACATTTCATCAGAGGGCAATTTTTTATATGGCTCGTGTCGTCATATTTCACAAAGCCCATCAACATTTCTTGGGGAAGCTTCAAAGCCAGAGTAAGCCATGCTTGCCTTTGGAGTTATTGATGAAGAGCAACTTTAGAGAGATGGATTATCATAAATAAAATGAAACTATCGGCGCCCTGCTTGACCCTGATACGTGCCTTGCTGACTGGTTATTTCTCATTTGCAGTTGTGAGTTAGCCCAGATTTCAAACAGCTGTTTGAGCTAATGAAATACATCTATGTCTTATCACCGCAAGATTGTATCTACGACGCAGAGGATAGTTACTCTGCATGAATATGAAACAGGCACACAAGCGTTACACTTCTGTGTATGAAGTCCAACGTGATGCCAGCTGCATTTTATTGATATCTTCACTGCACAGAGTTTGGTGCTGCAGGATACATACTGTGTAATCCCTCAACAAAGTCAAATCATCTGCTTCATAATGAAGCTGCCAGAACTTGTCAACAGACAGTGGCCCAAATATTTTATCTCAGCACTGCCAGTGGATCATTAGCTTCTGTCACTTTGCAAAAACTGCTCAAGTTGGAGTGCACTTTAAATGGCTGAAGGAACACTGTTGCATTTTAAACTTGAACTGTCATTCGTCTCACTCAAGACAATTGTCAGATTGAGGGAGAAATTCTACTTTCATGTTTCATTCTCCTGAGAATGCCATTCCTCATTGAAACCAGAGGCACAGTGAGGTGCAAACTCTACTCAAGCGGTTGGCAAAGTTGACTCTGAGTCAACTTTTGCAGAGCGGTAGCCAATGAGAGGGCAACGTTGGGAATGTGACTCCAATATATTCTGCTATGTACAGTATACACACATGCTATGCGTGCAAATTTAAAGATAGTGATTTGCCTATACAGTGAGGGGAAAAAGATATTTGATCCCCGGATGAATTTTTTATGTTTGCCCAATGACAAAGAAATGATCAGTCTATAATTTTAATGGTATTTGAACAGTGAAAGACAGAATAACCAGAAAATCCAGAAAAATACATTTTAATGAGAGAAATAAGTATTTGAGCCCCTCTCAATCAGAAATATTTCTGGCTCCCAGGTGTCTTTTATACAGGTAAAGAGCTGAAATTGGGAAGGGAAGGGAGTGCTCCTAATCTCAGCTTGTTACCTGTATAAAAGACACCTGTCCACAAAACCAATCAATCAATCATATTATAACTATTATAACATATAACTCTCCACCATGGCTAAGACCAAAGAGCTCTCCAAGGATGTCAGGGACAAGATTGTAGACCTACACAAGGCTGGAATGGGCTACAAGACCATTGCCAAGCAGCTTGTGTGAGAAGGTGACAACAGTTGCGATTATTCACAAGTGGAAGAAACACAAAAGAACTGTCTGTCTCCCTAGGGCTCCACGCAAGATCTCACCTCGTAGAGTTGCGATGATCATGAGAACAGTGAATGATCATCCCAGAACTACACAGGAGGATCTTGTCAATGATCTCAAGGCAGCTGGGACCATAGTCACCAAGAAAACAATTGGTAACATACTACGCCGTGAAGGACTGAAATCCGACAGCGGCCGCAAGGTCTCCCTGCTCAAGAAAGCACATATATATCCCCGTCTGCCAACGAACATCTGAAAGATTCAGAGGACAACTGGGTGAAAGTGTTGTGGTCAGATGAGACCAAAACAGAGCTCTTTGGCATCAACTCAACTCGCCATGTTTGGAGGAGGAAGAATACTGTCTATGAACCCAAGAACACCATCCCCACCGTCAAACATGGAGCTGGAAACATTATGCTTTGGGGTTGTTTTTCTGCTAAGGGGACAGGACAACTTCAACGCATCAAAGGGACGATGGACAGGGTCATGTTCCGTCAAATCTTGGGTGAGAACCTCCTTCCCTCAGCCATGGCATTGAAAATGGGTTGTGGATGGGTATTCCAGCATGAAAATGACCCAAAAGACACGGCCAAGGCCACAAATGAGTGGCTCAAGAAGAAGCCTAGTAAGGTCCTAGAGTGGCCTGGCCAGTCTCCAGACCTTAATCCCATAGAAAATCTTTGGAGGGAGCTGAAGGTTCGAGTTGCCAAACATCACCCTTAATGACTTGGAGAAGATCTGCAAAGAGGAGTGGAACAAAATCCTTCCTGAGATGTGTGCAAACCTGGTGGCCAACTACAAGAAACTTCTGACCTCTGTGATTGCCAACAAGGGTGTTGCCACCAAGTACTTTGTCATGTTTTGCAGAAGGGTCAAATACATATCCCCAAATGCAAATCAATTTATAACATTTTTGACCTGCGTTTTTCTGGATTTTTTTGTTATATTGTCTTTTTTGTTGTTGTTCTGTCTCTCACTGTTCAAATGAATCTAGCGTTAAAATTATATACTGATCATTTCTTTGTCAGTGGTTAAATGTACAAAATCAGCAGGGTATCAAATACTTTTTTCCCCTCATTGTAACCTAATTTATGAGACGTCTTTGCATGACTACAGGGATGCTAACAGCTAGCTTGGCAGAGGGCTGTCGAGGCTGTTGGTATAGCTGGTGAGTCTTTATATATGTATGAGTTTTAGTAGTAGTAGCAGCATTGTAGTAATGTTAGCATTCTAGCAACTGGCGCAAATAATGTTAATTTACAGGAAAGTGTGTGCCTAGAGTGGGAAACAGTTGTGTTAGGCCAAATTTAAACTGATAGAAAACATTTATCAACGCCAACAACTAATTGTCTGCAAAACTGGACAGAGGAGTTGCAGTTGACAAAACGCTGCCTGTGGAAACCCAGTGTAAGAGCCAGACATTTCTCTCTGGAGTTGGTGGAGACCAAAAGTGAGCTAAAAGGAGAGTGAATGTCACTCACATTTGTCCAGTGGATGAATGTAAGTGAATGAGGGGTGCTAAACTGGCATTTGAGAGAATATGTGCAAGTTGAAACAAGAGACAGCGTTCCTTCGCTAATTAGCTTCACAACTGGCGGTTTCGGCCATGGATGTTTTTAGTATATACTGTATATGTGTGTGTTTTCTTCATAAGGAAACCTCCAAGTTGTCAGGAAATAGCCTCCAGATACAAACTAGTGCAAAATGCAAACGTATAAAAGCTGTTGGGTTTAGTATTTATGTTGCTGCACACACTGTCAACATGAATGTGTGATGTGACAAGACAAATAAACCACAATAATCCTCTCGTAATGATTCAAAAGTGGGTGGAGACGTGGCTAATATTTGCCTAATTGAGCCGTGCATGCATTCGCTTCATCATAATGATGAGAGCAAATATTAGTGAGCCTGAACGAGTGGCGCTTTACCGACTGTGAAGTTTATCATTACAGGTGAGACTGCTTTTTTTGTATCCAAGAGGCCATTATGTTGGTTACCACAAAGGAAATACGTCACTTAGTAAGAAGCGATTGCAGCAACAAAAAGGTGTTTTCTCCATTGTGCACATTTTCAACAAGCAGAAAATTAACAAGCCACAAGCCGGGCCAAAGCAGTCATCTAACATCATATGCACACAAACCTAATGCAACCATTATTACAGACATGTCAGTTTTGCCAAATGTGTAAGTGCTCCATTCAATATGGCCTAATACCTCAGTCATATTGGTTATATTTAAAGTAAGTTAGAAGTTATATTTTCTGTGAGGCAGTTTGAGAGAAGAGAAATAGCCACAGTGCCTAATAAGTGAGCTACGGCAGCTTGATAAAACAGCATCTCAAATACACCAGGCTTACAGTATGTGACAGCCAGAGTTTATATGGCATGGGGCCACACATATAAATTGATACTTTAGGTATTTTTTGTGAAGAGAATTTATAACCCCTGAAGCCTGGTGTTGTTCAAGTATTACAATATGTGCATGTTCTAATAAACATTTATCATATTCATTGTTGTTCCATGCTTCTTTTTCACTTTATGTATTAAGATATTAATCAAGATGTGACAAGCCAGCCCACTAGAAGCAGAGTTACTGCAGTTTGTGAAAGGTATCTGGCAATCCTCAGGACAGAATGTGATTATTCTTCAATAAATTAATATTCTATGCTTAGGAAACCAATACCTGGGATTAGTTAATCATGAAAAATATATATTTTAAACTGATAAACTATTTGGATGGGCTTGTTAAATGATTGCAATTGACTTGCATATATTTTGGCATTTGTTTTAGTGATGCATTATTTATTGGCCTCCTCATTGTCATTCAATTATCATTTGTACGCAGAACTTAAATTTGGCATACTTTATTGTACATTTCCTGCAGTTCATTTATGAACCATTTATTTATTCATTCATTTAGAGAAATGTGGTCGTATGCAGCACTTTTCTCTGCACTTTTGATGCAGATGATGGCGCCTGTATTTTTTTTAATGAATACAAAAAACCACAAGTAGTGGCTGCTCTTGCTGTTTGCCGGGTTCATTTCAGTTTGCCCAAAAATGCTGCCAGAGGGGGTCCAATTTATGATGGCTGGAACTTCAAAAATCCATATTCTATGTGACCTTAAAAGCCCCAATTTTGTTTTCTTTCGTGCCATTTCGGTTTCAAAAAAGCTTTTTGTATTTTAGTTAAATTCAATCCAGCAGAAATGTTTTTGTCCTGAGGGGAAATTCAAACAATGCAGACAGAAAGGCTTTACAGCTGTTAGTAGATTTAGACTACATGATTAGCTGTCACACAGTCAGTTGTTGAATTAAAAGGTCTGTCAGTCAAGTTGACAGATGCCTTTGCTCCCATACTGTAATTTGTGTGACTGTTGTCACGATTGGATGGAAGATTAGAAGATCTTCCTTTAGGATTTTATTCATAGAGGGAAGTAAACGAATAAAAGCCTTGAGTGATTACAATTGTGTAACTCATTAGCTGCAAACATATGGTTCTTTAACTGTAAATGTAAAGTACACTACCGGGAAAAGTGCACAACATCAACAAAGTGATAAGAGAACAGATATGAAACATGGCTCCTGTGTTTCCTTAACTCCCTGAACTAAGTTTAGTCTCCAGCTAATTCCTTTTGATCATGACCTAAACTACCAATCAATCTTTCTTGTCTTGCTTTCCCACACAGTGTTTTAGAGCATTGTGTCTCAGGGTTGCATGCGCCTGAAGGCCTGCAGCATTTGGTTGTGAAGTGTCCTTATTCAAATTGTTGTCCTTGCCCTTGCGATGCATGCATGTCGCTGGCAGTAATGCTTTATATTCGGTGAGGCTGACAGCACCGTGGGGGGAGGGAGTGGCCTGTTTTAATATTTGCACTGCAACATTAGTTTGTGAAGGGGATGATTGGATGAGGCAGGGAATCCTCGCTTGGTTTAAATGTCAACTGGTCAATAAAAGGCTGGCATCCTGTCACTTCTGGTTTGTACTGAGACAGAGGATGCTATTAAGATTTTTAACTAAAATGACCAACCTGACATTTCCCCATTTATTCACTGTTGCTCATGTCAGTTCTCCACTCTGTCATTGAGAAACCATAAATCAGCTCCTTTCAGATTCCTTAAAACTGTAAATAAATTAATTCTGACCTTGACATTTCCATACATCATTTCCACCACAGAAGCCTGGGATAGTATTTATACTACATGGCAGACTGCATGTCTAATATCCTTGCTGATCGTGTAGTTAGGAGGCCTAGAAAGTAAACAAAAACACAATTTGGATTAATCCTAGCTTTCCACCTGTAACACAGTTCACCCAGATTGTCTCATCCATAGACCGCTTATAAAGATGGATGCCGTGTCTCTATTTCCTCCCACTGTACAAAAGTAAAGTCTGGATACAGATTTTTCAACCAGAATCTCTGCATTAGTGATTGGACGGTACTGAAGTCCCGCCCGACCAATAGGGATCAATCACGGCTGTCACTAGCTAACGACGTTTTACCCCATTTTCATATCAACCAATCATCAAAATATAAAAGCGAACCTATCAGAAAAGTTCACATTAAACAAACATCAGCGTGATAAGAACAACCTAAAATGACAAAAAACAACTTTGGAAAAAACGTATTTGACCAGTGTCTCATCTAGTAACATGGATGGGGGCGGGATTTATGACCTATACTACCACTGGCCACCAGGGGGCGATCAGGGGGTTTTGGCTTCTTCACTTTTGGGAAGCTGCCAAGCCTTCTAATCTTTATATGCAATCTATGTAAAAGTTGACGTAAAAGCATTGGAACATGGTTTTTTTTCCAAATAATAGTTTAACATTTTGGGTAATATGTTTATTCGCTTTCTTGCAAGTAGATGAGAATATGCTACGGAGCACACATTCTGATGGGTAACAGATTTTGTTGTAACACCGAAATCGGTGTAAAAAGCCAGTGTTAGCCTGTCCATGCCTAATTTTAGTTTAATTTGAGAAGTTATCTGTTGTAATTACGCCGGTTACTGTGGCAGGGCCATCAGCGAAAAAAGGAAATTAAATGAAGAACTAAAAGATAAAAAAAGGGAAAGTGAAAGACAACAATTACGGAATTTTATATGATTCAAAACCTACCCTGAATTGGCCCTCAGGTATGGAACATGTCTATTTCATTCATGAAACAACTTTACAATGCGCGATGTGGTTGTATGTCAGTAAACCGCTAGAATCAACACAAACTAAAAGTTACAAAAAAACGCCTCAAGCAGCTAGCCTCGCTCTGTCCAGAGTTTTAAAAAATGAAGTCAACGCATCTCTTCATTCATCAAGTTATACCTTGTTTATTCAATAAGTGAGTAGGCAAAAATTGTGCTTAACTAATCTCCTAACGGCTCTAGCTTCGTATTAGCAAATTCACAGACAGGAGAGTACTTTCAGTCTTCTCATCTAAGTTAACTCTGACAACAGAGCTCTATTTGCTTTAGAGTGAAACATTTGGTAGCAAATGGTGTGCGTAGTGTACTTCTCTGTATGTTGTCATCTGGACCAATGTTTTGCATTTTTATTTGGCTCTTTAAATAAAAGAAATTGATCACAAATTAAAAACTCTGACACAAGAGTTAAAACCAAAAAAGGTCTGCATCTTGCCTAGCAGCATCTCTAAATTCAAATAATTACTGTATTACACAACGTCTTTGTTTGTGCATGAACAGAAATGTCAAAATGTCAAGTCAGGCTAAGGTTACCTACTTACCTCTCGGCTATAAAGCAATATATGTATATATACTGTATGTATTATAAAAGTATTTCCCAAAATGTCAAACTATTCCATGATAACAGTGCTCAGCTCAGCTGATGCTTGCAGAAAAAGGTTATGAGGGGTGCGGTTGCCTGTAATGACAGCAAAGATTTCCAGAACAAACGGTTGACAAAGTCAGGACACCACAAAAAAGAAATGTTCCATATCCCACTTTACATTTTCATGTTCTGGTGGGCACGCAGTAAGAAAGCTATCATCAAATTTTAATCTGGGTGCAATCTGTGAAAACAGCACTGTCTGTATCCAGTAAATAAATCACTTCAGGATGAAGATACTATAAATAAGATGTCATAGTTGATCAGGGCCTTCTCTGCAACACAGAAAGCATGTATGCAGAATTCATAAAAGTGTTGTGGGATTCCTTAATCGCCGCCACACACACACACACACACACACACACACACAAAGATTAAAACTGCCATTCATCTGATAAGAAGAGCGAAGAGTCTTTCATTCCCAGTCTTTCCTCTGAGGAGTTTGGCTTTTCTATGCAGTGCTCAAAATGGTAACAGTGAATATGTTAGAGAGTTCAAATGAGAAAAATAATCCAGGCCATGAACATTCACGCAGGCTCTTTGCTATCTACTCTCAGGATTAAATCAATGAATACAAGTAAACAAACAAGCCACACAGCCAAGATAAAGATATCTGCTCAGGCAAAAATAAATAAATAAATAAATAAATAAATAAAGAAGCAGCTTGTGTCTTCTGTTAATGAGCCAATCCAAGACAGGCTGCAGATAAAACTGCTCTGCGGTCTGGTTACAGACAACAGACCCAATTTCATCCGTGAATCTAGAGTTCAAGAAGACACAGAAACACAAAGTCTTCTAAAATCCACCAACCTCATCAAGAATGTAACATTCCTACCTGCTCCCACGCAGACTATTGTGTTCTTTGTATCTACAGTACAGTGGTTAGCTCAATAGAAACGGCAGAAAATTTACTAAGCAAATATAATTCTGAGCTACTTACTACCTGTTAACTTATCGTTTCTTTAATTCTATAAAAGACAACTCTGCTTTGTTAGATTTCTGAGAGATCTGTCCTGCTCTTCTAGAATATTAACTAAGCGGCAGAGGGCACGGATGATCCTAATTGGTCCTCTTCTCTTGTGAATTAATTAAATTGATCAATTGGTACATCTAAATGCTCTGTTGCCAATTTTCTCATCTGTTCCGACTAACAGGAGTCGATGTCCCTTGAGAACTGATTAAACATCTGCT